>NW_027206512.1:7667182-7869682 GCF_024711535.1 Dipodomys merriami
TCAGCTATTCAGCTCAACGCTAGCACTCTACTACTCTTGAGCCACAGCTCCACTTCTGGCTTTTTTCTTTTTTGCTTATGTGGTGCTGAGGAATCGAACTGAGGGCTTCATGCATGCAATGCAAGCACTCTACCACTGAGCCACCTTCCCAGCCCTGAATTTTGGATTTTTATCACTGTACCATCATAAGATGTTTTTTTAATTGGTTGTGGGGCTGAACTCAAGGTTAGTACTCTACCACTTTGAGCCACAGTGCCACTTGTTTTTTGTTTGTTTGTTTGTTGTTTGTTTGGGAGGGTTGGTGGTTAATTGGAGATAGGAGTCTCATGAAGACTTTTCAGCTTTGAACATTAATTCTCAGATTGCAGCCTTCTGAGTAGCTAAGATTTCAGGCGTGAGCCGCCACTGCCTGACCCATCAAGAAGTTTTCTTTTTCTTTTTTCTTTTTGTCTCCAGTCCTGGGGCTTGAACTTAGGGCCTGGGCACTGTCCCTGAGCTTCTTTTGCACAAGGCTAGCACTCTATTACTTGAACCACAGCACTACTTCCATCCTTTTTTCTTTATGTGGTACTGAGGAATCAAACCCAGGGCTTCATGCTTGCTAGGCAAGAACTCTACCACTAAGCCACATTTCTAGCCCAAGATACCTTTTAATAGAAAAAAATATTTGAGAGAAATATATATTTTTGAGAAGTCAAAGAATTAAAACATAATTTTTGTTTTTGGCTTATTTCCAATACAGTATACTATATATGTAGTAATATTTGTCACGTTGAAGAATTAGTCATTGTCAGTGTCCTCATTATAGATATATAACACATAGGGTGAAATTTCCCACATATTTAATCATTTATTTGTGGTATAAATCTACTCATTTCAGTATTTTTCTGGACTCTCTCCTTTCTGCCATGGTCTTTACATAGAGATAGTGATTTTTTTCTCTCTATTTCTCTTTCTCCTTTTCTCCCTCTCTGTCACTCTCTTGTTTTGAGACATTGTCTTGCTATATAGTTCAGGCTGTCTTGAACTTTTGATCCTCCTGCTTTACCCTCTGGAGTGTTAGGATTATGGCCATGTGAAATCAAACCCCCTGTACCATCTTTTTATCTTATGTCATTTTTACTCGTACTTTCCTCATTCCTTACTTTTGAAAATCATTCCTTCAATAAGTCAGCAGTAAGAGGTGCATAGGCCTTTCAGGTAGAAGAATTAAATGCAATGTAGCAAGTAAACATTGAAAGACTAACGTGTCCCATAGGAGTCAGTCCAGGGGATAGTCAGGGAGTAAACAGTGAAACCAGACATTTAAACCAGTCCAAAGCAATAAGAATATAATAGTGTGGCATCTTTGACATTTATTCACTTCATTCATAGGAAGAGCTCCTGCTTAAGGCAAGCAAAGACTTTCCCCCTAGTGCTGAGAAAGCAAACTCAAGGCTTCACAAATGCTAGGTAAGTGTTCTACCACTGACCTCCATTCTCAGCCTGAGCAAAGACTTTTGAATCCCATAGAGACATAATTTTTAGAATAGTTACTTGTACTTCTCTGTCACAGAAAGTTACAAATAATAAAAGTGAGAACGGTGCCATTAAGAAGAAAAATAACCAATCCTCAAAGGATTCTAAAATAATGTTTTAAAAAGTAAATGATATAACTGCAATCATGTAACTTATTGATGGGTTAGTTTATGAGACTTTCATTGTTGGCTGACTTCATTATTATGTACATATTGCAGAGTTTAGTTTACACAGATGTCTGACAAATATCTACCTAAGCTGTATGGTACATGCCATCTCAAGTGAACCACCACTGAACAAAATATGTACACCTACATTCTTTCTATGTATGGGATGAACACAACACTAAAAAGATTTCTATTCAAATAGTTGTTTGCTTTTAACTTTGGTACTATAAGAGCTTTTAGGCTTCACTATATCTGTTTAAATGATTTTACTGAACAATAGTTATTTAATGATGGAAAAAATAGAGGTGATTAACTGTGGAGAATACACTAAAACATGAAAAGAAAAACTTAGGTGAGGTATTGAGCTTAAAAAAGATGAGAAAATCCACTGTAGAGTAAAACATTGAAGGAAGCAGCAAGTCCACATAATAGCTTACCATCAATTCCAAAACATTATTTCAAAATACCTGATATTTTCTATTATGTAAAGATCCAGGTAGAATATCCCTTATCTGAAATGCTTCTAACCAGAAACGTTTCAGTGCAGAATTTTTCATTTTGGAATATTTTGCATGCATATTGTATATAATATATGGAGCATGAACTCAAGACTAAATGCAAAATTTATTTGTATTTCATATAATGTGGCCCGATAGATAATATACAAATCTTTTAATGCACTTGCGTTTGGACTGTGACTTGTTATATGAGGCCAGTTATGGGATTTTCCACCGTGACTAAAAATGTTTTTGAATTTTGGATTTCAAATTTCCTTCTTGGAAAGGTTCCACTCATCCAGCACAGTCCTGAGGTGAAAGAAAGGTAGAGACAATCTTACCCAGGGGCACTCTGGCAGCACTGGCATCTGGATTGATCCAGAAGGACAGCCAGGAGAGAACCACAATCAGCAAAGTTGGAGCATAGACACCCATCATGTAGAAGCCGACCTGTCTCCTCAGGGTGAAGATGACCTCTACACACGTGTAGTAGCCTTTTAGAAACATAGAGTACAAGGGTGAGTTCTCAAACATGTGTAGCTGCAGAAGTCATAAGACACTTCTAGCTGGAACTACAAAACATCAACATCACTAAAGAGGTTTTTCTTGAATATACATAATTTATGTGCTCCAAATGTATGATATTCTGGAACTTTCTCCACCTGATCATTTGCAACTCCTTTACAACTGAAAAATAGATCACACATATTGAACCTCCACAGGCTGTTCTGTCTATGCAGAGAACTTAAAATTAAGCCAACTTTAGACTAGAGCATGTCCTCTTGGCCAAAAGCCCTATGGGAACCACACAGGGAACAAAAAATGAAAACGGAGTAAATCTAAAAGACAAGTCTTTGAGTACAGAATACACTTTCAGTCACTTGTAAAACATCTTGTGGAGAAGCTACAGTCTACAACATCTCCCACATATAGTTTAATTAAAAAAAAAACCTCAGAGAATATTGAAAGGAAACATTAGTAAAGACTAGACGTTGGTGATATCATTCTATCCACACAAAAGAGTTCAGTGTGTTAACTCTGCATATTTCTGCCCAGTCTTCACTCCTGTACACCTGGCCTCTGATGTTCTCTAGTGGAGGAAAGAACTTGGATTTTCAAAAGCTGAGACAGACGCAGTAACTCCTTTGCAACATAATTTTAGGACTGTTATCATATAAAGTAGCTCCCAATTCATGAGAGAGGCCTTGTGAGAGCCTTTGCTGCCCTAAGAAAGTAAACAAGCAATAAGAATATTCTAGGAGCTCTCCACCTTACACAAGATATACTTCCAGATGTTCTAGATTATTAAAACTAAGCATTAAACATAAGAATGCCACTTAGCAACAGTAAAATTATATATACATATACATATATATTCCAAAGTTAAAACAACTGCAATTGTTCTCAGTTTAAACTGTGTTGTTATTTTAAAACAATGAAGCAAAGAAATAGAAGACAGTAATCAAACAGTTATGCCAGAAAAGATAAAGGTACTGTCTTATAATAAAAAGTAAATATTTGCCTAGTCTTTGTAATTAGAATAAATATCTGTATCACCTTCATATTTATTGCAGTACCTACAGCAACATTTGATTCATTGGTTCTTAATAAATGTTGACTTAAAGAAAGGCTACTACTTGTATCCTAATACCAGGAAAGTTAGAAAACACTTTTTCCCAATTTGAATTATAACCATTGCTGCCTCTGAGAGAGTAGAAAGACAATAAAGCTAAAAGGGAGCCAAAAACAATTAGCTGATTGGAACAGAAGTAAATCCTAATTATGCCTAATGCATTCATTCATATTATATCAAAAACAAAAAGAAATAGCGTTTGGTTAAATTTTAATTTCATGAAAACTAGGCAATATATCAAATCTTTCATGGTTTTGCAAGACAGAAAAACAAAACAATCAAACAAACTTTATTCTCTTACTGCCCGAAAATGAGAACATGTTTCTAACCATCACCTGTAATATTCAGAAACATAAATCTTCAATATTCTATAATAAGAAGGATCACAGTATTTCCTAAATGGGGTTCCAAGCCACCTTGCTTTGTAAGAGTATCACTTTTTCATGAATATTTTATATATACCTACTGCATATTTAGCTACTGTATGTGGAGAGGGATACATTTGTGTTCATAAATACTTAAATATATATAAATATATATATATATATATATTCCACTTCACCATATTGAAACAACAATCTAGGTGACATCCATCTTGTGTTGGGAAGCAAGTTTCCATCATGTTCCTTTTGCTCAGGTGCCACTGGGAGAGTTTCAGGAGATATGGAGGTATTCAGCGTGCAAATATGTTTGATATTATGGTTATTTGTTCTATAAACTTTTATGAGAAACATTTGATCTTTTTTATCTTTCCTTAGTACGGTTACATTTATGGGAAGCAGGTGGGCAGTTCATTGATATAAATGTTCACTGGGAAAATTCAATTTACTTTCTATTTCCTATGAGGTTTTATTTCATTATTCATTCCTGATTCTAATTTCAGTATTTTTGTATATTTTCTTCCCATATATCACCCCACCTTTGTTATTTTGCTACTAGAAAATTGTAATTGTAGTAAAGTTAAGCTGAGTCATTACTTCTATACAGATTACATACTGGTCATTATTTTACATATAAGTATGTAATTATAAGTATCTATTAACCTTCTTGCTCAATTTTCTACACACTTTGAATGACCTACTTTAAATTAGTTTCTAAACATTATCCAAACATTAAGCATATTTTACTGTAGTCAGATAATTGTTTATGTCAATGTTGATAAAGTACCCAAAACAGGAAGCACCAAGAAATTCTAATTGTAGGATTGTTTTGTTTTGTTTTGTTTTGTTGCTATTTTCTCTAGCTAATGAGATTTTGGGTTGCTTACTCATGATGAATCAAAAATATCATAATTTTTCTCATAATTCTTGAGCAATCATTAAGGTTCTTTCTATTATGGCACACCCTTTAATTTCCTTCTAAGCACTAAAACATATGTTTATTTTTTCCTTGTTTATTTCTTAGAATATGGATCTATAAAGAGCAAGGATATTAAATGTGAAAAAATGAACATTACAGTGATTTCTATACTATTAAATTATGTAGTGTTATAACACACAATTGCAAATAATATTATTAGTTTTATTTTTGTCATTTATACATAAAGCTGAAAGATCAACCTAAACTGTGCACTTGTAGCTCGGACTTATAATCCTAGCTATTTAGGAGGTTTAAATCTGAGAATCTCAGTTTGAATCCAGAACAAGTAGGCAAAACAATAAGACCCTTAGTCAGCTAAAAGCTGGAAATGGAGGTACGGTTCAAGCAATAGATTTCCAGCCATAAGAGAAAGAGCTGTGTGAGAGCACAGACCTTGCATTCAAGTGCCAGTATAGGCACAAAATATTTTTCTCAAACAGCATAACTGTATTCATTTTGAAATGTTAAGTTTATAATCTGGATATGGATAACTGTTTTCAAATTATAACAGGACTCCATAGGTAGTTTATCAAGTTCAATACTGTAACGATTCACTTAAAAACAATATCACCTTTCTCAAGTGACTGCTTAATTAAAGCCTAATGTGTCAGAGAAAAATAATGAAATATTTAAATCAGAGGATTATTATGATAATGAATTACATAATCCCTGCAAATACTTAAAACAATGCCTTTCCTAGAAAGAATTCAATAAACCGGGGCTGGGAAGTTGGCTCAGTGGTAGAGCGCTTGCCTTGCATGCCTGAGGCCCTGGGTTCGATTCCTCAACACCACATAAGCAAAAAGAAAAAAGCCAGAAGTGGCGCTGTGGCTCAAGTGGTAGAGCGCTAGCCTTGAGCTGAAGAGCTGAGGGACAGCACCCAGGCCCAGAGTTCAGGCCCCACGACCGGACCCCTTCCCCCCCCAAAAAAAAGAATTCAATAAACCATCTCCTTAAATATGTATTACTGTGAAAAAACTGTCAGAAGATGAGTTGTAAGTCTCTAACAGGTAAAGAATTATTATTGGTTCTAATAAATGGTTGCTTTTCAAAAAAAAATAAAGAATTACTAAACTTAGCCCCATGCCTGGTGATATACAGTCACTTGGTCAGCTAGAAAATCATTCTGCACTTCAGTTATCTTATATGTTGCATAAAGGAGCTAGCTAGCTAGTTCAGAATTGTCTAAAAGTTCACTTCTTTATCTAACCATTTATGTACCTATGACTTCACTGAGTACTCTGATGGCTATTTTTAAGAACATTGTTTTTACTTAAAATTTTTGACATTATTAATATTATTAATAATTATATTATATTATAATAGCAATAATTGATATTAGAACTACTACTATTACTACTACTACTACTACTATTATTGTACCAAGGCTTCTGCTCAGAACCTCACACCATCACTTTGCTTGCTGGCTCATGGCTGGCACTGTACCACTTGAGCCAAATCTCCAGTCTGGCATTTTGCTGCTTAATTGGGAATGGAAACTGGGAGACATTTTGACCTAAACTGGCTTGAACCCTGTTTCTCTTGGTCTGAGACTCTTGAGTAACCAGAATTACAGATATGAGTTACCAGGTCCTGGGTTAAAACTTGACATTTAACAGCATGTTAGTTGAATGATATTTATCTTGTCCTGAAGAATGTAACGTTTATAAGAGAAAGGATTGCTTATATAAAATGTCATATAGTGTATCAATGTATTTGAAAGCGAACAACAAATAGTAAAGTTGCCTAGAGTTTGTAATATTGCATAAATACAAGTATATTTTATACTCAATGATATAATGACAAGTCTGATCTCTTTAACTTCTATACAATTATACTACATAATAAGAAATTAAAGTATTGCAAATCAATGTAAACATTGCTATAAAGTTAAATTTCATTTTTATCTTTTGTCATGATTTCATTCTTGATATACAATTAGTACTGAGTGGTATCAAAAGATAAACTGATATTACTTAAATACTATCAAATTAAATGACACTATCAAGAGCATCTAACATCCTTAATGACTAAACACCACCAGTACATATTCAAGGTTAAACAGTACTCGTATTATGACAGCAGTTAGTACTGTATATCCTGCAAAATGCAATGCAATGTAACAAATGAAGTTAATATCTTATACTTTTCATTATAAGCTGTTCTAGGACATATTCAAAATGCCACAAAGGGAATAGTCACTAGTGTTCAATTATCTCACACTTTCATTGATTTCAGCAGAACATGAAGATCAATACTTTTATAGTTGACAAAATAAGCCCCATACTGTTTACAAAGACAATACATAAACACAAATGGATTACAGGCTTCAAATCCAAAATGTTTAGCCCAGAATAAAATCTTCCTAGAAGCAGAATGTATTGGAAACATCTGAGAAACCACTGCCTGGGAGAGTGTGCATGGCTAGGATTAAAAATTAAAAACCTCTTACTAGTAGACTTATATACAAACATATCTATTTTGTAATTCAAATATCAAAATGCTCAAGTGAATATAGTTCTTTGAAAGAGTCAAGATATAATTATGAAGATAGTAGGTTTAAAGGAAACTTATTTTAGCTAGCTTTCAATCATTCCTCTTGGCTTATATTCATATTTAAATTAATCTTTAGAATATAGGCTGGGAAGATGGCTCAGTGGTAGAGTGCTTGCTTTGTATGCATGAGGCCCTGGGTTCAATTCCTCAGCACCACATAAGCAGAAAAAGCCGGAAGTGGCACTGTGGCTCATGTGGTAAAGCACAGCCTTGAGCTGAAGAGCTGAGGGGCAGTGCCCAGGTCCAGAGTTCAAATCCCACAACAGGCAAAAAAAAAAAAAAAAAAAGAACATAACTTAGTTTTGTTTAATTAAAAGAAATCACTTACCAGTTCCTTTGTAGTACTTTGTACAGTTGCCATATTCAATATCCTCCTTTTTGATGTCAAATTGAGGCAAGGCAATTTTTTCTAACTGAACAGGATCCCCTGACTGCCAGATAAATCGCAAATCATCAGTTGTATAACCAACTATAAACAAAAATAAGTAAATTAAAATTAGATAGAAAATTAGGTATTAATGCTTTTTAATATGTTAATTATCTTAAGAACATTGTTATATGACATTATAGTTTAAGATGTTCAAAAGTAAAATTCATTCCACTTGTAAGATTCTTATCTCAAGAGTTACAGATAAACATCTTAAAGACAGAACAAATTTAAATATCAGTGTCTTGTTAATTGATAAATTCTTAGAACATTCTATCTATACATATGCACCTTTGTATGTCAGAATTCTTAACTCCCATCAATAAAACTTGTGGTACAACCTTTCTGAATGTATAAGTTTATAATCATGAATTATTTGACCTAGGACTACTTAAAGGTTTACAAACATTTAAAGCATCTTAGATCTTTTTTTTAAATTGTGATTAAGTGATTACATAATTTCCCAAATATCACAGTATTGTGGGATAGTGATACTCAGATTAAGTCACAAACACATTCTAACTTTCCTGGAGCAATTGTCTATCACAGTCTATAACATTTATGAGTTAGCTTTGTGATACAGTTATTTCTTCCACATTGGGTGAGAGGTACATTTCTTTTGTTTTGCATAGCATCAGCTGTTTCCTCTTAACCATTTGTTCCCTCCCTCCCATCGCTGCCATTAAGTTGCTTAGTTCATTTTGGTCAATGTCCTGTGCAGCTAATGGGTCCCACTGTTGTATGTTTTTCCCTGATTCCTTCTAGTTCTGTGTCATCTTCCTGGTTCCCCTCCGGTGTACACATATATACCATACAAGTGATCAGCAGCATGTGGTTATTTAGTAGTGGTTTGACCAGATATGTGGAAGTTCTTTGTTTCATAAGTCCTGTTAATTTTGTCATATCACCTAACATTTTGGATTTAACATCCACTTATCAGGGAGATGATGTACCATTTGTCTCTTTGCTCTTGGCTTACCTCACTCAACATGATTCCTTCTAGCTCCATACATTTCCCTGCAAATGCCATTATTTTGTCATTTCTAATGGCTGCATAATATTCCATTGTGTATAGATTCCACAATTTTTGGATCCATTCATCTGTGGTGGGACATCTGGGTTGTTTCCATATCCTGGCTATTGTGAACAGTGCTGCAATAAACATGGAGGTGAATGTGTCCTTGTATACTGGTTCCTGTTGTTCAGGATAGATGCCTAGAAGTGGTATGACTAGGTCAGAAGGGAGGTCAATATTTAGCTTTCTGAGGACCCTCCAGACTGCTTTCCAAAGTGATTGTATAAGTGTACATTCCCACAGGCAGTGTAATAGGGTTCCTCTTTCTCCGCATCCCCTCCAGCATTTGTCGTTGTTTGACTTGAGGATGTGGGCCATTCTGATTGGGGAAGGTGGTATCTCAGGTTTGTCTTTATTTGCATTTCCTTCACAACCAGGGATTGAACATTTCCTCATCTATTTCTTTGCCATTTTTATCTCTTCATCTGAGAAGTCTCTCTTTAGTTCCCTTGCCCACTTAGTAATTAGTTTGTTAGGTATGGGAGGGATTAGTTTCTTGAGTTCCGTGCATATACTGGATATTAACTCCTTGTCTGATACTGCTGGTAAATATTTTTTCCCAAATAGTTGGTTGTCTTCTTGCTTGGTTGCAATAGCTCTAGCTGTGCAGCTTTTTATTTTAAGGTAGTCCCATTTGTTGAGTCTGTCTCCAATTTGTTGTGACCCTGGGACTCTGTTCAGGAAGTTCCTGCCTGTGCCTATAAGTTCAAGTGTCTCTCCTACTCTGTCCTGCAGTAGTTTCAGAGATTCAGGTTTGATGTTAAGGTCTTTAATCCATTTTGAGTTGATGTTGGTGCATGGTGACAGGGTGGGGTCCACTTTTAGTCTTCTGCATTTGGTCGCCCAGTTTTCCTAGCACCAGTGGTTGAAGAGACTGTGTTTCTTCCATTGTATGTCTTTGGCTCCTTTGTCAAATATCAGCTGACTGTAGGCCTGTGGATTTATTTCTGGATCTTCTATTCTATTCCATTGGTCTTTGGGTCTGTTTTTGTGCCTGTACCATGCTGTCTTTGTTATTATAGCTATATAGTAGAGTTTGAAGTCGGCATGGATATCTCTCCCATGTTGTCTTTATTCCCTAGAATTGTTTTGGCTATTCTAGGTATTTTGTTGTTCCATATGAATTTTTGGACCGTTTTCTGTATTTCAGAGATGTACATCATTGGGATTTTAATAAGAATTACTTTGAATTTGTATATTAATTTTGCAAGTATTGCCATATTCACTATATTAAGTCTGCCTATCCGAGAGCATGGGAGGTCTTTCCATTTCCTGGTGTCTTCTGTAAGTTATTTCTTTAACTTTTTATAGTTTTCATTAAATAGTTCTTTTACATCTTTGGTTAGGTTAATTCCTAAATATTTTATTTTTGGGGGCGGTTATTGTGAATGGGGTTGCTTCCTTTATTTCCCTTTCTGCTTGTACATTGTCAGTGTACATGAAGGCAACTGATTTTTGTGGGTTCATTTTGTATCCTGGCACTTTGCCGAAATGATTTATGATTTCTAAGAGTTTGGGGATGGAGTTTTTGGGACCGTGAAGGCATAGTATCATGTCATCTGCAAAAAGGGATAGTTTAACTTCTTTCCCTATGCGGATCCCTTTAATGTATTTTTCTTGCCTTATTGCCCTGGCTAAGAGTTCCAGGACTATATTGAAGAGGAGTGGAGACAGTGGGCATCCTTGCCTTGTTCTGATTTTAAGAGAATTGGTTGTAGCTTTTCCCCATTAAGCATAATATTGGCTATTGGTCTGTCATAAATGGCTTTTATTGTTTTAAGTAATGTCCCTTTTATTCCTATTTTTTCCAGAGCTTTTAGCATTAATGAATGTTAAATTTTATCAAAGGCCTTTTCTGCATATGTGGAGATAATCATGTGATTCTTGACCTTGGCTCTGTTGATGTATTGGATTACATATATTGACTTATGTATGTTAAACCATCCCTGCATCTCTGGGATGAAACCTACCTGGTCATAGTGTATGATTTTTTAAATGTGCTTCTGGATTCTGTTAGCTAGAATCTTGTTAAAGATCTTTGTATCTGTGTTCATCAAGGAAATTGGCATGTAATTCTCTTTTTTGGTTGGGTCTTTGCCTGGTTTGGGGATGAGTGTGATATTGGCATCATAGAATGAGTTTGGGATAGCTCCCTCCTTCTCTGTTTCTCTGAAGAGCTTGAGGAGTATGGGTATTAGTTCTTCTTTAAAGGTCTTATAGAATTCTGCTGTGAATCCATCTGGTCCTGGGCTTTTTTTTGTTGGAAGACTTCTGATTGGTTCCTGTATCTCATTGTAGGATATTGGTTTATTTAATTGATTTACTTCTTCTTTGCTCAGTTTGGGCAACATGTATGTCTCTAAAAATGCATCCATTTTTGCCAGGTTTTCTTCCTTTAGAGAGTATAACTTTTGAAAGTAGTCCATTAAGATTGTTTGGATATCTTGGGTACATGTTGTGATTTTTCCCGTGGCATCCCTAATCCTGTTAATATGGGTTTCCTCTCTTCTTTTTTTAAATTAATCTTGCCAATGGTCCATCAATTTTATTTATTTTTTCAAAGAACCAGCTTTTTGTTTGGTTAATTCTGGCTATGATTCTCCTATTCTCTAATTAATTAATCTCCGCTCTTAGTTTAGTTATCTGGCTCAGTCTAGTAACTTTAGGTTCCATTTTTTCATGTTTTTCTAGCTGTTTTAATTGCAACATGAGATTATTTACTTAGTCTGTCTCTATTTTATTGATGTGGGCACTGAGGGCAATAAATTTGCCCTTCAGGACTGCTTTTGCTGTGTCCCACAAGTTTCTTTGTGAGATGTTTTCATTTTCATTGAGTTGTAGGAAATTTTTATTTCTTCTTTGATTTCTTCCATTACCCAGCATTGTTTAGAAGTGTGCTGTTCAATTTCCACACATTTGAGTAATTTCTGTGGTATGCTTTGTTATTGAGAACTAGCTTGATTCCACTCTGGTCAGATAGGATACAGGGGATTATGTCGATTCACTTGTATTTGGTTAAGTTCCTTGCATGAACTATGATATGGTCTATTTTGGAGAAAGTTGCATGAGCTGCTGAGAAGAATGTGTACTCTGTTGTTTTAGGGTGAAATACTTGGTAGATGTCAGTTAATTCCGCTTGAAGTATGGCCTCACTTAATTCAGTAGCTTCTTTGCAAATCCTCTGGTTGGTAGATCTGTCTTTGGTGAGAGTGGTGTGTTAAAGTCTCCTAGTATTATTGTATTGGGATCTATTTTATTCTGTAAGTTTGAGAGTATTTGCTTAACATATCTGGGTGCACCAATGTTTGGGGAATATAAGTTGATAATGGTAATATCCCCCTCTTAGATTGTTCTCTGTATTAATATGTAGTGTCCGTCCTTGTCTTTTGGTATTGATTTTAATGAAAAGTTTATTTTGTCAGATATCAGGATTGCTACACCTGCTTTTTTACTGGGGCATTTGATTGGTAGATCGTTTTCCAACCCTTCACTCTGAGTTTGTTTGTATAGTTGGCTGAGAGGTGGGTCTCCTGAAGGCAACAGATGGATGGGTCATGTTTTCTGATCCAATCTGCATTTCTTTTTCTTTTGATTAGCAAATTAAGGCCGTTAATATTAAGAGATAGCATAGAGAGATGCATTGTGGTCCCTGTAATTCCCTGTTTTCCTCAGTTTTTCTTCTTTCCTTTCCTTCTGTGCTTGTTCAGTTAGACTTCTATTAATGCCTGTCTGGGTGCAGGTCCCTGTTCCTGGTTGCTTTCTTCAGGTTGTGTTCTCTGTCTTAGTATTCTTTGTAATGCTGGCTTAATATTTATGTATTCATTTAGTTTTTCTTTGCTATTAAAAATTTTCAGATCTCCATCGAATGTGAATGCTAGCTTTGCCGGGTATATCAGTCTGGGTTGGCAGTTATTGGCTCTCAGGGCTCATATGGTACTTTCCCAAGCCTTTCTTGCATTCAGTGTTTATGTGGAAAGATTTGCAGTGCTTCTAATTTTTTTCCCGTTGTAGTATAGCTCCTTCTTCATTTTTGCTGCATGCAAGATTGTTTCCTTATTATTCAGATCTATCATTTTTACTATAATGTGTCTAGAATTGTTTCTCCTGGGATCTTGCTTGTTAGGTGTTCTATATGCTTCTGTTATGTAGGTAAGATTTTTTTTTGAGATGGGGAAAATTTTCACCGATTATCTTGTTGAATAGGTGCTGCATTGCCTTGCTTTGATATTCCTCAATTTTGTCCACTCCAATTATACGAAGATTAAATGTCTTGGCACTATCTGCTTGTTCTTGAATTTCCCTTTGGCATAATTTAAGTAATTTTTCCATATCTGTCATTTTTTGGTCCAGTTGGTGTATTCTGTCTTCTGTATCTGACACTCTACATTCCATTTCATTCACTCTGTTAACTGTGGCTTCCATTGTGGTTTTCATGAAGAAAATGGACTCATTTATGGATTCAATGTTGGTTCTCAAAGTACTGATTTCACCTCTTAATGAGGTATGTACTGCCTCTATTTTGGCACTTATCTCACTTCTTAGTGAGGTATATACTGCCTCTATTTTTGCGTGTACCTCCTGTTTGATATCCTGCATCTCTTTTGATATATTGACCCTGTGTTCTTTCGATTTCTGGTCTATTTCTCATTTTATTTCTTGAATCATTGCCTCCAGCATCTCTTGGATGTAGCTTTTGTCTTCCATTCCTGCTTTGCTCCCACTGGGGCTCTCCCCAGGTGGGGGGCTGCTGGCTTTTGGGGATAGCTTGCTATCCTGGGTGTTGATAAACCTAGTAATTTTTCTCTGTGATTTTTGCACTGGGGTTCAGGAATTATTGGAGACTCATCTGAAATTTTGTTTCAGTCAATAGGTGTCTGTCTTTGCTTGGTTGTTGTTTCTGTGCTGGCAGAGAGAGTGTGTACCTGATCTCAGTTCTGTTGGGGGCCAGCCTCCAGCTGCTGGTCTGACCCATATAGGGTTCTTAGCTCTCTGCTGTAGATCACTGGCAGTTCCCGCCTTTGGAAGGGTTAGCCTAGACTGCTCCTGTTTGCTCCTACAGGTGCTCTTGGCAAGATTGGATGTGCTGGATGCACTCTCCCAGATGCTAGAGTCTGCTACAGGCTCCTGATTTTTTTTTTGGCTGGTTGTGGGCTTGAACTCTGGGCTTGGGCACTATCCCTCAGCTCTTCAGCTAAAGCCTGGCACCCTGCCATTTGAGCCACAGCATCACTTCTGGCCCTTTCTGCTTATGTGGTGCTGAGGAATCAGATCCAGGGCTTCATGCACCCAAGACAAGCACTCTACTGCTGAGCCACCTTAGGCCTGAGCTCCTGCCTATTATCAGGTGCTGGTGGCTTGTGTTGTCCAATTCCCAGCCTAGAATATATGGGTCAGGTTTTGGTGGGGTTTGGGCTTCTGTTGTCCTGAGCCCCCCGTGTCTTTTGCTGTCACAGGTGTGATTCCCAGGGGGTATAGTTCTGTTTTTCTCCCCTCTGCTGAGGCGTATGCTCAGCTTCTGATTTCAGTTGAGAGGAGTTGGTTGTTTTGCTCAGGCACCGGATCCCCAGGCCTGGTCCCGGCCCCCTGCCTGGGGCATGCCAGTTGGGCCTGTGCTGCTGTGTATACCGCCTAGGTTACGTAGCCTGGGGTACACAGTTCAAATTTCTTCCACTGTTAGGTGTCTTGACCCAGGGCACTGTTCTTAGCTTGGGCATTTAAGCTCCCTTCCAGGGGTGCTCTTGCTCCGTGGGCTGATGGAGTTCTCAAACAGTTCCCAGTTTTAGTGAGTCTTGTGGTCCAGGTGTTGGGGGTTAGGGGGTCTGGGTCAGGGTCTGGGGATTCCCACCAGCTCTGGTCTCCCTTGAGGGATACACTGTCCCCTACAGGGTACTCACCCTGGAACTAGTTGTTTCTGTGTGATGTAGGTTGTTAGTTGCCATTGCAGAGTTCAGTTGAGGTGGTTGTGGGCTGGGCTGGGCGGTGGTGGCTCTGTGTGTTTCTCTTCTGTCTCTGCCTCAGTTGAGGCTGTTCGGGTTCACACCGGATGGGCCTCTGGCCTCTGCCCGAAGGGTGGGGGCGGGGCCTTGGTGCAGGTTCTGAGCACTGGGGTTTGTCTCTGTTTGTGCTCTCTGGATCAGCACCAGTTCCTTGCAGGTCTTCTGTTCTAGTGTTTTGTGTGCATCCCGTGTAGCTCTGGGGCTCTCATGGTGGGGCTGAGTTCTGGGCTCGGAGGTTTCTCCATTTGTCGCGATCGGCGGGTCTGACACTGGTACCTCAGGCAGCTTCTGCATGGGTGATCTGCCGACAGCCCCCTGTGTCTCTGGGGCTCCAGCAGCCTCTGTGCAGGTTATGAGCGCTGGGGTTTTTCTCTGTTTGTGCTCTCCAGATCAGTACCAGTTCCTTGCAGGTCTTCTGCTCTGGCGTTCTGTGGGTGTCCCGTGTAGCTCTGGGGTTCCCACCGTGGGGTCGAGTGGCATTGGTGGGATGTAAGTTCCCAGCTGGGAGGTTTCTCCATTAGTCACGATCAAAGGGTCTGACAACGGTACCTCAGGCAGCTTCTGCATGGGTGATTTGCAGGCAGCCCCCTGTGTCTCTGGGACTCTGGCAGCTCCTGCCCGGCTGGCTGGCCGCGGCTTGGCTTGTTGCCGTGCAGCCAGTAAAGTTTGGGGGAGGGTCTTCACGCTTCTCTGTTCTGAAATTCTTCTTTTTCTCTCTTTCTTTTTTGTTATTTTCCACCTCCTGTTTTTCTCTGGGTGTTCATCTTTTTGTTGTTGTCAGTCTCTTGGGGAGATTAAGCATTGGAACTCGAATTTCCTACTGCCCCGTCGCCATCTTGGTCCCCCCTCGCATCTTAGATGTTGAAGAAATTACTGCACTGTTTCTCTTACATTGAGCAATACAAAACCGTGGCATCATGATACCACCATTCATTCTCCTGAATCATAGGTTCTGGCCTTAGGTACTATGGCCATAGTTCAAGTCATATGCCACATAAGAATCTACCATTGAATCATCCAGATAATCTGTTCTTAAACATAATATTACAGCCAGATACCAGTGGTTTTTGCCTGTAATACTAGCTTCTAAGAAGGTTGAGATCAGAGGATAGTGGTTCACAGACAAAGTGGGCAGGAAAGTCTGTGAGACTCTTACCTCCAATAAACTACTCAGAAAGTCAGAAGTGGAGTTGTGGGCCAAGTGGTAGAGGGCTAGCCTTGAGCAAAACAGATCTCACAGACAGTGCCCAGGCCAGAACCAGAACCAAATAATATAATTATAATATTTCTAGTAAATGTATATGTAGTATATACACAATTTTTAAAAGCACATTGATGCATATAAAACATATAAAACATTGAATATATGTATATGTACAAATCTTGTACTTTAGTTAGAAAGCAATAAATTTTGTTTAAGGTATAATATAATTCAGTATATTTTTTTCAAAACTGATAAAAAACTCAAAATAAGTAAGTATATAGTCTAGTGCTTTATAAGGGCATTATTTGTTACTCCTTACAGAATGACATTTAAGTACTTGGGCTTAAAGAGTCCTTATGATACTTATATTAATTTTTCAATGTGTATGACATGTTTATATTTTTAAAAATACATTATTTTCTATATATTTTATAGGAAATTTCAATGAACATACCTAGACTATATTTTTAAACTAAAAAACTCAAACTTTGCTAAAAAGTAATTTTTTCATTCATAGAAAGTGACCACTTGATTGGATTTAAGAGGAAATTTTAAATCATTTTTCAAGGTTTCTGCCATAGAAACTGGTTTTAACCTCAGAGAGACAGTGTTAGAGTTCCACGTTTATTTTTACCTTTGCTTTACTGCTAATTCACATGTGAAGGGCACTTGGAGAAAGTTAGTGCAAATACTCACATCAACTGAACTAAAAGCAGATTAGAAAGGATTTGTCTATCTCAGCACAGTTTGATAGAGTAAAGGAATAATTATAATTCTCAAAAGTGATCTAGTGATGCTAATGACTACTTATGACCAAAAGCATTAGGTTTTTTATGTTGGTTATGTAAGATATTAATAGATTATCTCATCTAGGCATTAATATTTTGTTCCCATAACCACTATAGAATCATTTACATACAGCTCTCCAGTTGCATCTTACAACGCTGTGTGTCCATAGGGAATAAAGTCAAATCCAAAGGACATGAAAGAGTAATCGATAACCTGAAAGCAGGAATAGGGAAATTAGAAATACTGTATATACTATGATCTGTTCATTTAAAAATAGATAGAACTGCAGAAATTGTAAATATCAAAAGATACCTCATGCTGACAAGGACATCTCCATCCCGAAAAATAAAGAGAAGGATATTTTCCTGAGTTACATCATGAAAATTGGCACTTTTTTCATTTGCAAAGAATAAATCAGGTTTCCATAAACACTTGTACATTGTAGGATCCACTGTCAGTGCATCTGAGCCCCTGAAGTCACTAGGGAGCTTCAGCCTTGGGTCATTCCATTTTTGTCTCAAGAAGATGTTAACTCTGTAGTCCTAGGAAAAATAGAGAAATATGTTCATGTGTATATCTACTAATATATTTGATTACTTAAAAATAAGGTGTGCATGTGTCTAGTTATGGTTATTTTTAGTTACTTAAAATAACACACCCATGTTTATGTTTGTTACTAATTTGGAGAACATGTTAACACTAGAATGAAAAAGGTTTTATGATTAGTAACAAAAAATTTTGCTCTTCTAACATCTAGGATGACATTTGAGCCATTAAATGAGTGCTTCATCCCCCAGGTAAAAAGAGTTTTGAATCTATCTTATTCTCAAAACATGTTTTTCATAGTATTGACTAGCAAAATGGTAGAATATAACTTTGCCATTATGTGTGTTACCTAAATGTAAACACCAACAATTCAAATTAGTTAGGTGGCATCAGCATATACAGATAAGAACAGCCAAAGGTTGTTGCCATTTCCCCCCCCCCCAAAATAGGACAAAATCAATTAAGTATAGGTATATATATATATATATTTTTTTCAGTTGTGGGGCTTGAACTCTGGGCTTGGGCACTGTCCAAGCTCAAGGCTAGCGTTCTATCATTTGAGTCACAACACCATTTCCAGCTTTCTAGTGTTTCATTGGAGATAAGAGTCTCATGGACTTTCCTGCACCCGCTGGCTTTGAACCGCGATCCTCAGATCTCAGCCTCCTGAGTAGCTAGGATTACAGGTGTCACTCACCAGTGCCCAGTTGTCTTTTTTTTTTTTAAAGATTTTTTTTAATTGTTAAGATGTTGTATAGAGGCGTTACAGTTACATGAGTAAGGCAATGAATATATTACTTGTCTATCATTGTTACTCCTTCCCTCCCCTGTTATTGTTCCACTATCCCTTCCCTCTCCCATCTTCCCCACTCCTTCTCCCCATCTCCCCTCCCCCCCGCCACCCACTCCCCCCAAGTTTTAAAGTTCATTTCCAATATACTGTCGGTATCCATGTTGCAATGGATCATCCTGTGTCCTTGTGTCAGAGTTGTCAGAGTTTTGTTATTCCCCTTCCCCTCCCCAGATTAGACATATGTATACCCAAGATGCAGGGTACCAAAATCAAGTACAGTGACAACAGGGGATATACCATTGGGGAAGAACATACAAAGGAAACAAAAAAAATCACATAGTACATTAAAAACAACAACAAAGACAGACCTCTTGTGCCTATATCTTGGGTTTCATTTCACTTAGCATCATCTTATATGGTCATATGTACATGGCTTTTGAGCTTTTCAGCTCATCTGATAAGATTATCCTATATGTATACTAATTACTACAAATATGGGAAACCAGGGGAGCTAAATTTCTTTGCAGCTGCCTTACTTCACTTAATATGATTTTTTCCAAGTCTTTCCATTTCCTAACAAATGGGGCAGTGTCGTTCTTTCCTCTATTTGTCTTTTAAATAGCAAACTGAAAAGGAATAAAGTGTGTGTTTGGTACCATCAAGAATCCACAAACATGTCAAAATCCAAGTTGCTTTAATTCTTATATTTTGCCAAGGTCCATCATTATATAAATCAATGTATTTAAACATGCATTTAAAATATTATGATAAGCTGGGCATGGTGGCTAATGCCTGTAATCCTAGCTACTCTGGAGGCAAAGATCTGAGGATCAAAGTTCAAAGCCAGTCAGGCAGGAAAGGACTCTTATCTCCAATAAACCACTTAGAAAACTGGAAGTGGCACCATGGCTCCAGTGGTAGAACATTAGCCTTGAGCTGAAGATCTGAGGGACAGTGTCCAGGCCCAGAATTCAAGCCCCACAACCAAAAAAACAAAAGAATTATGATAGACACAATGAACTCAAGCATCAGTATAACAAATAACCATGTGAGGTTATCTATATATCATTCATAAACTTTTTATTGAATCTATGGTTCTATGTTGCAGTCGAATACATCATATAAAAATACCCAAAATGGAAATTTCTTATTTAATTAGCACATATTAATTGTATGAGGTATTTTTGTTGTTGTTGGTTTGGTGTCATTCCTAGGGCTTGAACTCAGGGCCCAGGCAGTCTCCTTGAGCTTTTTTGCTCAAGGCTAGTGCTTTACCACTTAAGCCACAGCTCTACTTCCAGCCTTTTGGTGGTTAATTGGAAAGAGGGGTCACTTTTTGCCTGGGCTGGCTTCAAACTGCAATCCTCAGATTTTAACCTCCTGAGTAACTAGGATTACAGGCATGAGCCATAGGGTCTGGACGTTTTCATAGATACTTATTTTTAATTAAATATTTAAAAATTGTTATTATAACGATGATGTATGTCAGGTAATGAATAAATTTCTTTTGGGACAATGTCATCCCTTTCTTCACTTTCTCCTAATTTTCCATAGATGTTTACAATAAAGTGCTTCGATCAAATTCACCCCCTCCATGTACTCTCTTAGCTTCCCTTTCTGCATATTCAAAAAAAAATTTGTTGAGCATCATTATGCCACCATGATAGAAATTTCTTTAGTTACTTATTTCATATTTTGTCTTTTTCATACATCCCAATCTTATCCTCATGTAGGTATTTACTATGTGCTGAGCATATTAAGTATAAGGACTTTACCAAAACATGTAATCATCAGAGATTTTGCTATGAAGATTTCCTCATGAAGATGTACCTAAATGCTTCCTGTAAGTATCCTGCACAGTCTCCTCAGGAAAACGACATTAGAAATTAATCTCTTACATCCTATGCAATTATTCTTGTGCTGAATTTGCACATTTACTCCAATTTCAGTAGGTTCTATTTTTAAACTTATTTCCTCTTCCTTCTCTTCCTCCTCCTCCTCCTCTTCCTTCTCCACATCTGGTCCTGGGGCTTGAGCTTTTTTTGCTTGAAGTGGAGCCACAGCTCCACTTCAGGCTTTTTTCCCTAAAGTTTAGTTATTTTTTTACTTATTATTATTATATTAAGTAGTTGCACACAGAGATTTTAAGCAAATAAGTCAGTACATAAGCAAACTATATCTTTTCCAAACTCATTCATATCCTCAAGTTACTTAATTCCATTTTTATATTGTAGATTGAATATAAGGACTCTATAAGCCTACCCTTCTCATCTCCATTTCTCTGTCTTGCCTCTATTTGTCCCACACCCATTCTGGTATTTTTTTTTAAATTATCTTTAAGTAGTTGTACAAAGGACTTAAAATCGTTTATGAATATATGAATATATAATATGTGAATATAATAATAATGATCAATGGTACTCCCTTCAATATTCTCACCCATCCCTCCCCTACACACTTCTTCTCTCATTCTTCTTAATTTTGTGGGATATATATTGGATTTTGATGCATTCTCCCCATTACTTCTGGCTTTTCAGTGGTTATTTAAAGATAAGAGTCTCACAGACTTTCCTGCCCAGGCTACCATCAAACTGTGATCTTTAGATCTCAGCCTGCTGAGTAGCTAGGATTATAAGTGTGAACCACTGGCACCTTTCTTATTATTATTATTGTACCCCTCAAATTCTTTTCTAGAAATAAGAATAAATTAAAAATAAGTGAAGTGACATTTTTAGCAATTATTGTATTCTCCAGAATAAAGGCATCCTATTTTAGCCTAATATTAGTTTTCCTTATTTTAACATGATATTACATACATGTACAGAGATAGAAATATTAAGATCTCATTAGTGTGCTAGCTTCTGCAACATATGTGCTGAAAGTTGGAAAAATAGACTAGCATTATCTCTCTGTAGGAAGTTCAACTTTTTACTGTACACAGTGGAGGCAGAAGTGAATACGGAGAAAATATACAGGTATACAAATTTTTAAAAAGGCAACTTGATAAGACTAGCTTGAGTGGGGAGTATTTAAAGGAGGAATGGTAAGGGGGTAATTATTATGATCATGCATACATAAACGGGCTTGTTAAAATGAAGCTTCTTAGCCATGTGCTGATGGCTAGCATCTGTAATCCTAGCAACTCAGGGGGCTGAGATGCGTGGATCATGGTTTGAAGCCAGCTTGAGCAGGAAAGTCCATGAAACTCCTATCTCCAACTAACTACCGAAAAGCCGGAAGTGGAGCTGTGGCTTAACTGGTAGAGTTCTATCCTTGAGTGAAAAACATAAGAGACAGAACCCAGGCCCTGAGTTCAAGCCCTATTAATAGCACACAAAGGAAAATCCATTTGCACAACTACTGAAGTCAATTAAAAATTAAAAAATTACAAAAAAGCAAAAAATTATTTTATTAATATTCTTTAGACAAAAACCATTTTTATGTAGGATACATAAAAATTAATTCTAAGGATATTATATCAATATTTTATATTTTTATATCCTCCACAACAATTAAAGAAATGTGAACCTTTAATTCACTCCAGCATATTTTGCATAATTAAAAAATAATTCATCTATAGCATCTGGCATTGAAATAAAGAAATCAGTTCTGTGTAATACTGAATTTTCCTTGAACAATTTACACATGCACATTGACTTTGGCAACACTTTTCTATGTTCCTCCAGATTCAAAAATGTATACTACTTCATCTGAAATCAATATAGCAAAAGTAGTTTTCTTTTCAAAAAAATCATTAGAGTATTTTACCTCATGGCAGTACTGAAGTTTGAAGTCAGGCCTCACACTTACTTAGATAAATACACAACTATGTTTGTTTCTAGCTATTTTTCATATAGGTTTCACTGGGTCAGCCTCAGAGCCCAAACCTGCCCTGTTCACAACTGGGATTAAAGATACCAACCACAAACGTCTAGTTTATTGAGATGGGATTTGGTTAACTTTTTGTCCCATTGACCTCAAACATGAATCCTCTTACCCTTGCCTTCAAATAGCTTAGAGTACAAGTGTGAACCCCAGCACACAGCTAATTATAACAATTTTGATAGTGCTTCTATGTGTGCTTTATTTCCCCAAAATCTTTCCAAAAGTGTAATCAAAGTTTTTGCAAAACTCAAAACTATGCATATGTTATTTATCAACCTACTGAGTTCAAAGTGTTTTTTTTTTTCAAGAGAAGGCTATGCAGTACAGAGAAAATTCCGGCAGTGCACCAGGAGCCATGAACAAAGCCCATTTATGGGAAAATTAGGGATGATGTCACACTTCAACATATAGTCAACCTTCCTTTTTATTTCACATATCATTGCAAGTGACTTTCTAAAAATGATATCTATCTAATTTGGAAATCCAGGTAATTGGGAATGAGCACAGTTTGGAAACATTAAGGATCCCATCCAAATCTTCATGTGGCAGCTTTAGAAGCTTTCGCTCTGAGTTACTTGCTTAACACTTCTAAGTTTTTTCTTAATGTAAAGCCAAACAAACAGAAACCAAAATCAAACAAAAACATAACATTCTAATATGAATAATAAATAAAATATTAGTGTAAGTATTTCAAACATTTAATATAAAACTTACTATATAAATGAGTTAGTTTTATTCCCATTTTCAATATGGGCATCTGGTCACAGACTATATTTGTGCATTCAGAAAAGCATTTGTTTAAATTTTCCCTAATTCCAAGGTGACTGACTGCTTAGCCATTCATTCATTCAAACCTCATTCATTAGCCATATGTTCTTCTTCATGCTTTGAATACTAAGGGTATATCTGTAATTACTTTTGCATTTACAGAAATAACTTTAGGGAAATAGATAATCAGTAAATAGTCCATCTAAATGGCTGTGCAAAAAAAAAAAAAAAAAAAACAGTTTGCTCTGAGACATATAACCTAGACTGGTGATTTGCCTAAAATAACCAAATGAATTAACACCCATATTCAGACTTGAAGGATCTTATAAGTTAGACAAAGCAAAATTTTTTTTGAGTTGGGAAAGCCAAATTCTTTAGCATCTCTGAACCTTAAGTTGTTTGTTGCTAAAATGAACCCCAGATGCCGATAAGCATCAAATGAGAAACTACCTATACACTGAACAGTGGAAGGAGGTAAACATTCAGAAAAATAAATTTTATTATAAGTACTATTAATGTTATTGTTATGATAATATTTGTTTTCTTTTTTTAAATGCTGATAATCACTATTGAGAATATCCCATTCCAATTGCTATCTAGAAACTTGCATTTTCTATGAAATACTCTCAAAATTGTAATTAATTTTATTACATCCAAAAACTTTAAAAAATACATTTTTATATGTACTAGACACCAAACACTATGGTAGGCTATATAGAGCTGAATGAAATACAGAATGAGAAAAATGCATCTAACATTTCTGAAAACATTTTTGTAGGCTAATAGAATAAAATATCTGCTATGTTCCAGATTAAACTGATTGATTCATGAAGTTCAGATAGCAGCTGATTCTGCTGTGTTATGTTGAACAATCCTTCCTTTCTTCATTAGCCACTCATTCAATCAATGGTGGTTCACTAAGGATTTTCCCTGTTCCATGTTCTAAACAAAAAGTCTGATTAGGATAAACACTGGAGGATCACTTTCTCTGGAACAAAGATCAATGATAAAGTCTATTAGGGTGTAAAAACAAAATTCCTTTTCTGAGAAGATTGATATAATCACTTCCATGGTCTGGAAGCAGAAAGGCTTTTGGTGAGTCTGAGATCTTGGAAAAGTAGGTAGAATTTTGGCAGATAGTGACTTGAGGGAACAGCAGGATTGAAAGGGGAAACAAACAAGAATCATTAAAAACTCAGAATGTGGAGGACCCTACTGAGATTTGAGCAAAACCATATGGTACATTAATATATCAAAGCAAAACAAGGCAAAAATAACAATAAAGTACCTACAACACTGGGCTTGAAAAAGGGGCAAAAGAGGTGATCTATATAAAGTACACAAAATGTGCATGGATAGTTGTTATTTTGTGTTGTGGTTATTCCTTTAAACCACTAGTAGCAGTGATAATATGCATCTCTCTTTTCAATCAGTACTGCATAGAGTGTAACTAATTTAGTTTGTGCTAGACAGTGCTCACTGACCTACAATCATACAGTGGTTTACTTCCAAAACCTAAATGCTAGCACAGTACACCCAATTTTCAACATCTCTTAATGCTCAACATTTTGCTTCAAGATATTGTAAGCTCAATATATCATGCAAATTTCAGATCTCTTTTCTAATCTTTTAAAATTTTATTTTTATTGGATATTCATTACATACATTCTTATGAGCATCATCACAAACTGACAAGCCTTACTTTACCATCATATTCAATGAATTAGTCTTGAGTATTTTTTAATTATTTTATTTTGAAAGACCTTGGAGGTTGTGTTTCTCTTATTTATGTAGCTACCTACTATTAAGTTTCAACACAAGTTGCAGCAAGCTTATATAGCTTTTAAGGATGTTTCAAAATTTTATGAGTTGAATTAATAATTGGAGTTTGATTTTTCCCCACTAATTAAAAGATAAAGGCTCATTAGTTAGTATGCTTTGCTTAATGTTTAATGAGAATTTACAAAGGATTACTAGTTATTGGCATTTCAAATGGGCTATATTAAGATAACTCTCTTTGAAACCTATTTATTTTCATTTTCAATTATTCTATCACAATAATTGTAGTGCTCTCGTTTATTTTGCAATGAACAAATTCCCATCAGAAACAGACTGCTTTGATCAGTGGGAAATTACTTAATTGTTTTTAAAGTACTTGGTGACAAATACTATTCATTGTTAATTCCAAATAGCACACTATTAGTCATTATCTGGATAATGGATGTTCTCCAAAATTTTCAGGATCAATTAACAACCAAATTAAACTGCTTCTTTAAGCAATAAAACATTTCACAACGAGACATCAAAGTGGTTAAGTTTCATTAATGATATTTTGTATATGTTGGGTACATTACATTTTGTAATGTTAGGTTAGCTCTGTTAAGTGTCATTTTTACTACTCACAAATTCAATATGTAGCTCATCTATTACTTTAGTTATAATTCTTAGTGTAACTTCTAATTTTCCCATAAATGGGCTTTGTTCATGGCTCCTGGTGCACTGCATGATAAAGTCTATTAGAGTATAAAAACAAAATTCCTTTTCTGAGAAGCTAAGATCAGTGTTTGTCCAGAGCAGGGTACTCAGGAACCCATCTTCTATATGTACCATCTTCACCTGGCAGAAGATAAAAACAGGCAATCTTTTTTTTTTCGTTAGTTGTGGGGGCTTGAACTCAGGGCCTGGGTGCTCTCCCTGAGCTCTTTTGCTCAAGGCTAGCACTCTACCATTTTGAGCCACAACACCACTTCTAGCTTTTGAATGGTTAATTGGAAATGAAAGTCTCACAGGGACTTTCCTACCAGGGCCAGATTTGAACCTCAATCTTCAGATTTCAGCCTCTTGAGTAGCTAGGATTGCAATCATGAGCCACCAGTGCCTAGCTAAAAATAAGCCATCTTTTGGGCATTAATTTGACTCAAGAAGGCTCCAACCTCACTTTATCATCCCACAATACCATGGCATTAGTAAGTAGGTTTTGAGTTTGGAAAGACACTGTCAGAACACATCTAATAGCCATCTGCAATGGATGATGTATGTAGAAAATGTTCACTATCCTTCTATTATCAAGAAAGAAAGAATGATTGATGGTATAACAGCCTAGGCAGTTTATGATTCTTAATGTTCTTGATTTAATTCTTTTTTTTAAAAATTTTATTTTATTTTATTTGTGAACATACTGTACAGAGGAGTTTGATTTAATTCTTTTTGCATCCATTGGTAACAATAAGGTTGCTGGAATGAGAAAATAAGACTTGAATAATTTTCTTGTTAGTTAACATAACACTCTAACTTGTAAAGTTTAAACACCAATGCTGAATAATATTGGTAGCAAGCAAAAAGGTAAAGAAGAAAGTTATTGATTAAAATTGTATTGTTTCTGTTTTAGGCACAGTATTTTCTAAGTAAATAGATTCTTTTCAGTATCTTAATAGAATTTTTTAAATTATTCAATAATTAAAACAAAAAACTTGGTAAAGCTGGCATTTCTGTATATGGTAACAGCTACAATGAAGTCACAATCCAGTAAGACTAGGAATAATATATATACTCAGATATTTCTCCAGCAGTAATTGGAAGAAAAAGAATCTGATCATATATTTTAGTGTCCTCAAATTATAACTCCTCTGTACAGTATTTTTACAATAATATATATATATATATATATATATATATAAACCTACCAGAGGTTTAGTAAACTATAATACCACAAATTTCTTCTATATTTCAGAAGCCCCCAAATCAGTTTTATTAGGTTGAATTCAAGGTCTCTGTCTACAGGGCTGCTCCTTTATTAGGCTTTGGAGGATGCATCCATTTTCTTATATTTTGCAGCTTCTCTTGGTTGCCTGCATTTTTTAACCCGTGATCCTTCCTCAGATCATTCCAGTTGTGTACTTCCTTCACCAGAACTGCTAACATTGCCTCTGACTTTGCTGTCTTTGTCTTGTAAGACCCTTATGATTACAACTAAGGCACTTGAATAACTTCCCTTAATTATACTTAGAAAGTTTCACCATGGAAACAAACAAACCCATGACTGGTGAAAAGAACATAAAGATATATGGGGACCATTATTCAGCCTACAAAATGAATGTGAATTATTTTAAGGTATATGATTTTACGTGTAAGATGTAGAACAAAATTTACTGAGATGAAAAATAGAAAAAAGGAACAATTTATCTATAATATTCCCTAACAAATGAAATCATGTAGGTAAATTAATCTCAACTTAAACAAGGAAATATAGGAAAAATAAAAGGGGATGGGACCTATTTGGGTGGCTTCCTCCCTGGCTCATGCCTATCTTGGGTCCCTTAGATGAAATTCTCTGCCTTATTTTGATCATGTCTTGCTTGCTCAGGTGCACGTAGAACATACTTGTGGGGAAGATAAGGCCTGTTACCAATCACTCCATCAATCAAATGCTCCTGGGAGGGTAACTGGTCGATCGTCCCTCTAATTACTTCACCCCTTCTTGGCAGGAAACAGTTCCAGAAGAAATAACCTTTGCCCATAATCCCAACTTGGAGTTCCCCATTCAATGATTAAACCAAAGAGTTGGGTATGTTAGTGAAATGAGCTCCCTTCCCATACTTAGTACTCTTCTTTCCCTCTCCACAGCTTAGCATGCTCCCTTCCTGGGCAACACTAGGCTCATTTAGTAAAGGCAGTAAATAATCAGCCTCCAACCCCCTATACCTTCGGATGGCACTTCTCTGGGGCAGCTACTACCATATAAGGCAACAAGAGGCCCTTAGAGTGTCCTTCAGGTCTGGGCAGTTGCAGGACCCTTATCTACTATTTGGCCAGCAGCCATAAATTCTAGGCTGCCATGATGAAGCCCCTGGCCCACATGTCCACACCAGGGTCTCTACCTCCTCTCCCCTTCTAGCCCTTCCTAAACCTCCTAGGTTATATAGGTCACCTCAGTCAATAGCCGGTGCTTCTTCTCACTTTTTCCTTGTGAGAAGGGGACATGCTGGCCCCTTTCCTGGCAATAAACATTTTTCCCCTCTGTACCTGGATGACTGTGTGGTTTTCTGGCAAATTCCAAATAATCTAACACTGGTGCATTGGCAGGAACTAGTTCTCTTGGTGAAATTGCTCTTCCCCTCTCTTGGGGAATCATAGCTGTCCTGAGGAGCCTAGTTCTCCACTGTCTCTGTGGTAGTCCTTCTCTCATTCCTAAATCACCACCCTAGATTCCTGGACTTTTGCCAGACAGACCCAACCACCACAAGCCTCCTTCTGCCCTCCAGTCCTCTCACATATCCAATTCACCGACCTTCATCTACAAGGGGTAATTGGACTTGAGATTCCAATGGTGACATTCTTTCCTTTCTTATTTAGTCTTGCAATGATCCCCTTCCTTTAAAATCATAAAAAGACTTGGTACCGGGCTGCTGTGAGGCTCTGACTAAAGGCCGAGGGCCTGAGATTTCAGACACAGGGGTTGGGTGATGACCTCTCCTTTGTGCTCTGCTGGTTTATTCATCCCTGGGGATGTCTGGACTGTTTTGGCCTTAGATTGCATTACTAGTGGGAAATCCCCAGTCTAAGATCCCATCTGATTCCCCTTTGGGATGCATGCTGGCCAATGTGCTTTCTCCTGGCCTGGCTCCTGGCCTCCAGGGCAGGCGCCTTATATATTTGTGTAACTGAGCATGGCCTAATTACAACCTAGAAAGCCAATCCAAATGGTCGCTTAATGGCACCCTGGATGCCATCATTATTCGGGATTTATACAAATACTGTGAGCATTGGGGAAAGTGGAATCAGGTACTATATGATTGAGCTTTCGTCTATCTCTGTTCTCATGCAGAACTCTGCTAGCCCAAGTTATGCTAGCCACTAGGCCATAGCCATTAGAGAGCTTAGAAACCTTTACAACCTCTGCCTTGGATCCTGCTGATGAGTATTTCCCCCATGGTGCCCATGTCACAAGCCCCCGTTTCTCCCGCTCCCACTCTGCCTCCACTGCTGCCACCATCGCCAGTGGCTCCTCCTTCCCTTCCCCCTTCCTCAACTCTTCTTGCCAAGGTTTGCACAGACCCTCCTCTACCCACCCTGCCATGTGTCTCTGTATTCATGTACCTGTCTCCTGTCTCATTACGGTTTGCCACATGTCTCTGTGTTCATGTCCTGTCTCCTATCTAAGACTTTTATTATTGGAAAAGTTTTATTTTTTAACTGAAATTCCAAAAAAAAACCTTAAACAGATGAAAATCTAAGAGTACCCTATGATTTGTGCACAAATATGTCTATTTGTCTATAGGTAAAATATGTAAAATTGTCATGGTTTCCAAGTTACCAAGTATTGTGCTTGCAGAATGATCTTTGTCAATGGAAGCTGTGATTTAATCTAAGTTGCTTTGAAAATTCTGAGACCTAACTACAAGCCAAAGGAGAAAAAAACAGGCAGTTTTAAAGGGTCTTTGGAAATAATTTTTTTTTAAAAAAAGGTTTCCTTTGGAATGTAAAATAAGTTGACTGTGATTTATGTTTTTCCCTATGTGCATCCAAAAGTTAAATGTTGTACATCTGATCATGACTAGTAAAATAAGGCTAAGGTTTTGTTTTTCTGTCTTTTTTCCTGTGCACTGATAAACTTTAAGATCAAGGAACTGGATGCAGTTTGTTCCTGTGCATGGGAAAAGGCCCAGGAGACAAAACAAAGTTGTCACAGCTGCCTAAACCAGTGGCACCAGCTTGCAAAGGCCAGTGTAAACCAGGTCTTTAACCAATATGTGTAGAAATTTTGCAGGAAAAAAGTAGGAGGTGTGACTGTCCATACAGGCCAGGCCTAGCCCAGATCCCAGCCATGTTCCATCACACATGACCAAAACCTGCTGATTCGGGGTGAAAAGCACAAGCCACTTCAGATCTACTGAAGTTCAGACCTTTACATAATCCTGATTTGCTTGTGTTCCCTTCCACCGGTCCGTAATGTCAATCCCCCCAAGTCAGACCATAAAGGGTGTATGAGCAAAGAAAGTGATTTTATTTCTTTGCTATTTTGCAACTGAATGTATCTCCAAAAGATTATAAGCCATTTTAAACAGGCTTCCCAGAGGCATTGGGTGGTACCTAGTGGACCAATCAGTTGCAGTTTAAAAACATCTATTGAGTTTTGTCATTGCAGAACTCTGGCAAGTATTTGTTGGTTAACTCTTCTTGACAAGGTGCAGGAAAGCTCTACTTATTTCTATTTGATCTCCTTGTTGCTTTAATTGGGAATCATAAAGGTTTTATTTTTGTGGCAAAGATTGTAGTTCAAAGCCAGCCCAGGCAGAAAAATCCCTCTGAGACGGCATCTGCCAACTAACCAGCAAAGAGCCAGGCTGGAAGCATTGCTCAAGAATTAACCAGCCAGATACTGGAAGTGGCCCTGTGACTCAAAGTGGTAGAGTGCTAGCCTCAAGCAGACGTGCTCAGGGAAAGTGCCCAGGCCTTGAATTCAAAGCCCAGGAATGCCAACTGGGATGAACTATCCCAGCAACAAACAACTAGACCTCCAGGATGAGGTGGAGAGAAAGAAGATGATATCATATCAGCCACTTTATGCCTGCCCTTTCACAATTAAACCAGAGCTAAGAAGTCAATGAAAATAAGAAGCTTGTCCATCTAATGTCCATACTGGTCTACCATCTAAGAGTGTACAGAAATGTACACTCTTGCCTTTGTTACCTGCTATTTGTATTTATAGTGAGTATTATATTCAGGGCTGTTAGCCTTGGAAGCTTCTTGTGTCTACCATACATACCCTGTAATCCACATATCTATGAAGGCCTCTTGTCAAGCTATCCTGTCCACCCCAAACAAGTAATACCTAATCATTTCCTCTTGGGGTGGTTTAGGAAAAGCAGCCCCACCATACTGGCCCTTGTCTTATTGGATATTGGTAACCTAAAATACCAATATGGAGGATCCTCCACCTCAGAGTTCTTGCAGGACCACATGCATTGTGATATCTGGTTTCACCTGTCCCAAAAGACTAACTAGGTAGGAACTAGAGATGGAACTTGTGCTTGGGTCCTGCTTGCTTCCAGTGTGCAAACCTGCGGCAGATATAAATACCATCTATGCTGGCTCTTATAACTGGGGAAAGCCTTCACATGAGAGACAGGCAGATGCCCTGATGTTATATGCCACTCTGGGTTATAATGCTGGAAAATAACACTTGTACCTAGGTTCAAAACTGCACCATTGATTGTATAGAACTAAAGAGGGGCAACTTTATTTGTGCCAACTATGAACATATTTTATTCGCAGGGGACACGTCTCCTTGCCTAATGGCTGGCTTTTTACCTGTGCAAGTTATACTTTTAAATATATCATTGTCTATCAGCCTCATAATTCCAGCTGCTGCCTAAGCCATCTAGCTGCTGTGCTACCCCACAAAGGAGCTCTTCTAGCCTCAATGAGGTTGTAAAATAAGAGGTCTAGTGCTGAATGAGAACTGTACATTGCCCTCACTTTCTCCTTGATGGGATATCAGGGTTGGCAGTGGGAGCCTATAAGGGTGTCATGCATTTGTCATGCATAGTGGCAAAAATATTCCTTACACCTCCTCTGCCATTGCACTGCTAATTCAAGAACAGCAGGAACATAGGCAGGCTATCCTTGGCAATTGTGCTGCCATGGATTTCCTACTCTTACCATCAGTGGTGCAAGGAGTAAAAAATATGTGCTGTTTTCACTTAACCAATAACAGCTATGTCATTAAGGAACAAATTAGGCATCTCAAGGAACTTGAAAAAAATATCCAACAGAATAAAAGGGGATGGGACTTACTCCAGTGGCTTACTCCCTGGCTCATGCCTATCTTGGGTCCCTTAAATGAAATTTTCTGCCCTATTTTGATCATGCCTTGCTTGCTCAGGTGCATGCAGAGTATCCTTGTGGAGAAGATAAGACCTGTCACCAATCAGTCCATCAATCAAATGCTCCTGGGAGGGTCAATCATCCCTCTGACTACTTCACCCCATCTCATCAGGAAACAGCCCCAGAAGAAACAACCTTTGCCCATAATCCCAACCTGGTGATCTCCATTCAATGATTAAACCAAAGAGTTGGGTATGTTAGTGAAATGAGCTCTCTTCCCATAGCTTAGTACTCTTCTTTCCCTCTCCACAGCTTAGCATGCTCCCTTCCTGGGCAATACTAGGTCCATTTAGTAAAGGCAGTAAATAATCAGCCTCCAACCCCCTTTACCTTGGGATGGCACTTCTCTGGGGCAGCTACTACCATATAAGGCAACAAGAGGCCCTTAGAGTGTCCTTCAGGTCTGGGCAGTTGCAGGACCCTTATCTACTATTTGGCCAGCAGCCATAAATTCTAGGCTGCCATGATGAAGCCCCTGGCCCACATGTCCACAACAGGGTCTCCACCTCCTAGCCCTTTCTAGCCCTTCCTAAACCTCCTAGGTTATATAGGTCACCTCAGACAATAGCCAGTGCTTCTTCTCACTTTTTCCTTGTGAGAAGAGGACATGCTGCTCTTTCCTGGCAATAAACTTGTTGTTGTTGTTGTTGTTCTTTGTACCTGGTTATCTGTGTGGTTTTCTGGCAAAGTCCAAATAATCTAGCACCCAAAATAAGCTGAAGTCCATTACTAAGATATACAAACCTACGTGCAGGAAAAAGATGTATGAAAGGAAGTATGACAGCATCATGAATTGTAGCACAGTAATTCAATGCAATTACAAAGCATGACTAAAGAAAGAAAATCAACTGTATAAGCATGCTCTAGTTCCATGGAAAAACTCTTCTGCATTCTCAATAAGACCAAGTACTTATGTTCTGATTATTACATCATTCCCCCATGAGTGCAACAGTTCACATTTTCATCTATGAAAATCCTACTGGCTTAATCCAAAGGTAGGAAATGAATGGAAAAACCAACAAATATTATCAGCACAACTGTGGAACAGATGCCACCTAGACAGGAACAAATCTCCACTAGATGCCCTAATGCGCTTAGTTCAGTTATCAGGAATATAACCACAAAAGATAATAAAATTAGAAATGACCTTTTGGGAAAGGAAGGTAACATGCTTTTTATGATTTTGGTGTTGCCCCTATTAATATACAGTACTGATAATTTTTTACAAAAATATAAATTATTCCAATGTAAATGAACATATATATGAGTAATAGAAACTATCAGCATACAGTGAGATCATGAAAATACCTAGTGGTCAATATAAGAAGTGAGGAAAAGTGAAAGGAATATTAGTATGCTGTCATCTTTCCTACACTACAATTCATGATTTGTGAATTATGTGAGATTATTTTGTTTGACCAGCAACACTGAAAATCCAAAACAGAAAACAAAAAGTAAAGAAGCATAGCAAGTGCTGGTGGTTCATGGTTATCCTAGCTACTCAGATGGCTGAGATATAAAAATCCTGGTACAAAGCCTGATTTCAAGTCCCATGACCAACAGGGGGGAAAAAAAGCAAAGAAAAAAGTAAAGAAGCAGGAAGGAAATATTCCCATGTCAACTGTCATTGGCTAAGAGTTCTTAACAAAGATAGATTTAATGCTAATTTCTTTGATTACCTCAGTGTTGGATAATCTATGTCATACACTGGATAAACGAATTGCCTTGTTCCCTTCAGAAGTTGCAATCTGTCTAGCAGCTATGCATGTCAGGTTCTTTGTTCTGCTTTCTGAATGAATAATTGTTTTTTTTTGTTTTGTTTTGTTTTTGAGGAAAAAAATTCTAAACTGGGAGATAAGTGTTGGGCTGTTGAAGTTACCAAAATGTTAGGATTTAACTTCATTTCAGGAGATCCTTGTAGAAAGGATTTTCATATAAACAAAGCCTTAATTGTACAAGGAGACTACTGTTAATTTTTGTTGTTGTTGTTTGTTTTTTGCTGGTTGTGAGGCTTGAACTCCGGGTCTAGGTGCTGTGCCTCCACTCTTCAGCTTAAGGCTAGCACTCTACCACTTGAGCCCAGCACCACTTCTAGCTTTTTCTGTTAAGGTGGTGGTGAGGAATTGAACTCTGGGCCTCATGCTTGTGAGGCAAGCATTCTACCACTGAGCTACCTTCCCAGCCGTAATGGTTGATTTTCTTTAGCACTTCCTTTAGGATAAGATTTTGCTGTGAAGTCTCCCGTGTGTTTTCAAATGCACAGTGAGCAAATGTTACCTTCACTGAACAGCTGCTTTTGGTCTGCAGCTTTTGTGCCCTTTTGAGTCTCTCTGATTTTTTCAACTTCCTGTCTCTGCTTTCCCAACTTCCTGCTTGGGGAAGCTTTTGTTTGTTTGCTTCCTTATCTCTGTTTAGTGTGTGACAAGAAATGAACAAAAAAGTTATCTAAAACTTTTTTCTTAGAAGGCATTTTATTGTTATTTCTATAACAATATTGTGCCTTTTGGAAAAAAAAGGCTGAACCAATGTATAGAGCAATCTATAATGCATGGCATCCTCAAAAGTCATATCCATAAAGATTCACAGGGATATATAAAATAAACATTGATGAAAGCAAAAACTATGACAAAGTAGAATATTTAATCTATTTGGTGAGTGTGGTTTTGCTTTTGAACATTTAGGCTAGGTCAGTCCAATTCAAGATGAAGAACAATCTGATTTTCATCCAGGTTATCTGATCAAAAGAAACAACAAACATAAATAATGTGACACCTCTGGATGAAAGCCTCCACAATTTCTAAAATTGGCACTCTACAATAATGGCATTATTCATTTTGTTACGTAACCAAACAAATGTTCAACTTTCATCTAGAGTTCAAGTTTGTTCTGCCAATCCTTTCATGTAAACAAGAATGGAATTTATTCATTTATTCCTTCAATATTAGGTAATACAAAAAATTATTGGTGTGTTCACTCTTGTGTGTTATTGTTTTTAGTATCTTAGGAAAATGAAAAAGTAGAAAATATTTTTCATAACTTTAAGAGACTTACAGTCCACTGGAGAATAAAAAGAATATATATATATATGTGTGTGTATATATATATATATATATCAACAATTTAATATAGGATAGGAGCAATGATTTAAGAAGCAAATAATAGAGATGAAAAGACCCAGATTTAAAAGAGGTCAAACAGATAAAGATCCATGAATGAGGTCTTAGAAGACAAGAAATGGACAGACCTGGGGATATCATAGGAGCAAACACTACAATGTGGTTTTTTTCAGCCAACTTTCTGTGATGAGTTCACAGAAAAGGAGATAATGCTAAAAACAACAAAAGTGCATCTGTTTTTAATATCGCATTCCCCCAAAAGGCCAGAAGTGGAGGTGTGTATGGCAGAGCACTAGCCTTGATCATAAAAACTCTGGGTCAATGCCTAGGCCCTTATTCAAGCTCCAGCACTGGCACAAAACAACAACAGCAACAGCAACAACAGAAAATAACGAAGTCAATTGCCATTCATGGTTTTACAATATTGGACATGTTCCTTTTTGACAAACCACATACAAATGATGCTTCTCATTGGAGAAAGTGATTTATGAGCACATAATGCAAGTTTGTTGGAGATTTTTATTTCAGTAGTACTAGGCTTGAACTCAGGGCCTAGAACTTGCTAGATTGAGACCTTACCACCTGAGGCATACCTCCAGCTCTTTTTTGCTAGCTATGTTAGCTTTTTGCTTAAGCACACTACTGAGCACTGATCATCTACTTTTAAGCTTCCAAAGTTGCTAGTGACACAAGTGCCTACAGCTACATCCAACTATCTGTTGTGGAGATGGAGTCTGTCAGATTTTCTGCCCTGACTGGTTTCAAACTGTGATCCTCCATCTCTCAGCTTTCTGAGTAACCAGGATAACAGCTGTAGGCCACCAGCACCTGGCTACATATGCAGTGTTTTTTGTTTTTATTTTTTTAATTTTTAAATTTTTTTTGTTACATTCAAGCTCATTCAGGAAATCAGTCAGTGGTTGTTTTCAGAGGCTCCTGTTTTCGCCCAGACCCCAGACTGGCTGTAGCCCCTCCCACTTCTTCATCTGCTCCTTCTTCTTGTACTGCTTTCTCAAAGAATCTGGTTGCTTCATTCATAAAAATCAGTTATTCTCTTTGCTTCTTCCACAAATTACAAGATTAGCATAATAGAGAAAACAAAGTTTCCCTTCAGGAAATTGGAAAAACTGAAAACTGAAAATTATTTTTAAAAGTTTTCTTTATTTGATGGTACTGAAGTTTGAACTCAGGGTTTTACAATTCCTAGGCAAACACTCTACCACTTGAGCCATACCATTAGCCTGTGCCAGTTGATTTTTCACACATACATACCACTCTTTTTTGCCTAGGCTGGCTTTGGATCATGGCTCTTCTACTTTTACCTCCTGTCTAGCTGTGACTACAGGGTTGCACCACAATGTCCAACTTATATTTTTGATTTAAGATCTTGCTAACTCTAGCTTTGGCTGGACTCAAACTGTGGTCCTCCCATTTCTGTCACTTGCAGAGTAAAAGACCTTCCTGAAAGCTCAGACATATATACAATTTAGGGGGGGGCAATTCTTAAGAGTTTTCATCACATGAATCCTTTCCCTAGGAGGTAGTCAATCATTTCTCAGGGGGAATACTATGCACTTTTTTTCCCATGCCTGAAAGTGTCAATGAGGCATTAACGCATTAAACTTGAATTGCAAAATTAAAAAGGTACCAAAGTCAAGGATATAACACAACCTAGGATTTGGGATATTTTATACTAGTAGAGAACATTCTTCAGGTTTATTCCTTTAATTTCCAGCTTTAGTGATATTCACACTATTCAGAAGCTGAAACTTTGACAAGTAAGAACATTAAGTCATAAACATAGTCACGCTGGTAGCTTTAGTATGGTCTTGTTTGTAATGATTTGGGTAAATGCCCAAAAGGGGGATTGCTGGGTCATAGGGGAGCTCTATGTGGAGTCTTTTGAGGAACCTCCATACTGCTTTCCAAAGTGGTTGAACAAGTTTACATTCCCACCAACAATGCAGTAGGGTTCCCTTTTGAACTCATCCCCTCCAGCATCTGTTGTTATTAGATTTCTTGATTACAGCCATTCTAACTGGGGTGAGGTGGAATCTCAATGTTGTCTTGATCTGCATTTCTTTTATGGCTAGAGAAGTTGAGCATTTCTTCATGTGTCTATTGGCCATTCTTATTTCCTCTTCAGAGAAGTCTCTCTTCAAGTCTTTAGCCCAAAATTATTTATTGGACAGTTGTTTCTTTCAAATTTTTTGGAACCAACCCCATAAAAGCCCCTCAGTAAATGAATGGATAAAGAAAATGTGGTATATACATACAATGGAATTCTATGCCTCCATCAAAAAGAATGACATTGTCCCATTTGTTAGGAAATGGAAAGCCTTGGAAAAAAAATTATATTAAGTAGAGTAAGCCAGGCCCAAAGTAACATAGGTCCCATAGTTTCCCTTATCTGCAATAACTAGTAAATGTCTAGGATAAGCAGAAAAGGTAAAGAGTTATGTGCATATGATCACATAAGATGATGTTAAGCAAAACAAACCCCAAGATAGGGACACAAGTGGGTTTTTCTTTCTTGCTATTGTTTTTAATGTATTTATAATGTACTATGTGATTTTTTTTGTTTCTTTTGTATGTTCTCCCCCCATGGCATAATCCGTTTTCACTGTATTTGATTCCAGTGTCCTGCATCTTGTATATACATTTTTCTAATTTGGGGAGGGGAAGGGAAATAACAAAATGCTAAAACAAGGATACAGGTTGACCCATTATAACAATGAGATATACAAGGCACTATGTTGAAAACAAGCTTTACAATTTGGTGGTGGTGGGGTTCTGGAGCAGGAGAGGGAAAGGGTGGTAGGGGAAAAAAAGGAAGGGGTAACAATGCTCGATAGGAAAAGTACTCATTAGCTTACTCATGTAACTGTAACTCTTCTGTACAGTATTTTTACAACAAATAAAACATAAAAAGAACATTAAGCCATCATCTTACCATTGTTGTCTCTTGAATGGATCCAAAACTGTTAATAAAAATGTTGACTACTACATCAACAGGAATGCCTATGAATACAAAGGATATAGTTAGTAACTTGGTCAGATTTTCCATAATCCAGTTGATATTTTCAATTTTTATCCTTTTTCAGAAATCCACAATGAAACATGAACTCTTTGGTCATAATGTAATATATTTATAATTTTTAAAGTAGGATAACTATATAAATATATAATATGATAAAAATCAAAGTAAGATGAATTGTATTTTATGTATTTATTATTCAAAAATAAATTTCCTCTTAAATTACAGACATGAGAAAATATGTTTTCACTTCAAAAATGTGTTATTCAAGAGTCTTCAAGAAAGTGTAAACTGTTTCTTAAACAATCACAAAACAACTAGGGCTTTCTTACATTTTTCTAATCATTTACAGCTCTTAAATTAATTGGTATAATTTTATCCAAGAAAATTGACTTGATATATTTTAATATATTTTAAATATATTTTTTATTTTTAATCAGACATAGTAGAGGCATTAAAAGGATTCTGCTTGACTTGCTGGAAAATAATTTAAAATTCATGGACTGTAAGCTAAGGTATGTTCAAACATTACAAATATCTTTCTTTTTAACTCCTTGTGGCTTCTGGTTGGGCTATCAAAGGGAAAATGTGACTGTAGCCTTTTAGCCATATAGCCTCTGACTGATGGAAAACAGGTGGCCAATCATTACAGGGCAGACATGTGACAGCCCAGACCAAGGCTGCTGTTGAAAGTAACTGAATAGGCCTGGTAATGAACAGAAATCCTGTTTTTACAACATACTTGTATAGCCATTTGACTGGAAGCAGCTGCAGACCTTTTCTTTGCAAAGGAGAGACAAAAAAATTAAGCTTTAAAATGTTAATCTGATCTACATCAAAATCTGTCCTAAACCATCAATAAGGATTACAGCTTTCCCATATGTGAACATTTTTTCCACAATCTTTCCTAAGTCATCAAGATTTAAACAACAACAACAAAGATAAAAGCAGAACAAAAATTTGACTTATATAAATATGTAATCTATGCATGATTTTTTAAAGTATAGTTTTCATTCTGGAAAGGTGTAATAAATGGTACTATTTTGTTGGGATAAAAATCATCTCTGTTGTAGACCACATAGGCACTTTTGTTCATAAAGTTCACATTTTTTAAAAACCACATGGCCATTCTCTATTTCAGCAAAAGAGTAGAAGGAACATATTTTCAAAGTGAAATAGCAACAAAAGTAGAATTTAAGTACATGCCACAACTGCTCTCCCTACTTTTACAATCACAATGGTGATTGTACAAATTCTGAAGTCTTTGTCTATAAATGAATGCAGGTGTGTCAGAGTCTCCGTTTTAAAGCACTACATATAAAAATACAGCACTTAGAAAAGCTATTACAGAGCTTAGCCTATTCATCACAGCATACACTCTTGTTTTTATTCTCTACTTGTAGCCATATAAGATTATTGGAATGAATCTTTTGCTTATTAATAAATATTTTGGGCACTAAATTGTTCTGAACCTAAACAGATTTCAGAATAGTTATATGCCAATTTGAAATTACATTGTTTTGACTCTCACAAAAAATGATTGCATACAGATAAAATTTCTTTCTCAACTATAAAGAATGAATAGGGCTGGGAGGGGTTGAGCAACAAACCTTTGAAATTTGGTCTTATCCGGGGGTCATAACTGACTAACAGCCTGTTCAAGATGTTGCTGGTGGAGTTAGCAGGGACTCTTGCGAGGTCTTCTGCTGACTGCTGACTATAAGAAAGAAGAAAAAACCTGGTAAGGCTTAAGAAACAGTAAACAACAGAAATGGTAAATTTCTGAGAGAAAAGATTTTGTGTTTTGATTTTTGAAACAAAGCTACAATTTTTATATGGCTTTTCTAAACAGAATTAAAGAGTAGACGATACTGTGAGCAACACGAGATATTTGAATGAAAAGTAACAACAACCAAAAGAAGTATTTTAACATTTAACTTTACTAAATCCATAAAACAGTGTTCTAAAGACTCTAGGTTACTTTCTATTAAAGCTACTTAGGGACAGACAGATCTTACCTGTCCTGAGAGAAATTGGGATCAAAGTCTAAGCAAGCACAAAAAGGATACACTCAAATATCATTCTTTCTGATGGAGGCATAGAATTCCATTGTATATATCTACCACATTATCTTGATCTATTCATCTACTGAGTGGCATCTGGGTTGGTTCCTTATCTCAGCTATAGTGAATAATGCCACAATAAACACAGTTGTGCTGGTAGCTATAGCATGGCCTTGTTTGTGATGGTTTAGGTAAATGCCCAAAAGTGGAATTGCTGGGTCATAGCTGAGCTCAATATGTAGTTTTTTGAGGAACCTCTATACTATACTGCTTTCCAAAGTGGTTGAACAAGTTTACACTCACACCAATGCAGTAGGGTTCCCAATGTTCAAAGAAAATGTACTCATTACCTTATTCATGTAACTGTAACTCCTCTGTACATCATCTTTACAATAAAAAAAAGTTAAAAAGCAAAAACAAAATCAATACCAACAAAAACAACAACAATAGAGATATGTTTTCATTTCAATAAGTAGGATTTTAACTGTTCAGAAGAAAAAAAACAGGATGTATTTAGTGAGACATGGTAACAAAGAGCTTTTCTATGTGTATGGGTTAAACTCAGAGTCTTACATCCTCACTCAGCTTTTTCTCTCACTGGTACCCTACCACTTGAGCCAAATAACTGGCTTTTTTTGCTGGCTAATAGGAGGCAAAATTTTCAAAGATTTGTTTGCCAGGGTTGGCTTTAAACTTCCATTCTCAAATCTCAAACTCTACAGTTGCAAGGATTTTAAGTGTAAGCCACTGGCACGCAACTCAAAGAATGATTTAAAATGTTGTTGTTTCTTAACTCTCTACCTAAGTAAAGCTTTATGTAAATGATATAATGTGACCAGAGAGACACTCTAAAATGTCATAAAAATCACACAAATACTGGAAAAATGATATTTTCTCAACAAGTTCATTGAATAACCTGCCTGTTGAGTTAAATATTCAAGTTTATGGAAAACAAATCTGATAAGACTGAATTGATACATGTACTTCTTTGAAATAGAAAGCATTGGGTTAGGAAACATTGAAGTAGAAAATGAAAACGATCAACTACATTTCCCAAAGGTAAAGGAGCTTATATAGATTTTTAAAATTTCTTCCCATGGTTGTATCAAATCAAATATCACACCTTCACATATTTGAACTTGGGTAATGAGATTTTTTATTTCATTGCAGGTGAAATTGGAACCTCCTTAGAGTCAATTGTTCTTCTTAATCACACCCAGAACATGCTAAAGGGAATGAAGGGAAAATCGGGTATCAAGATGCAAGTTAGTGTTCAAACCCATCTACTAGTCTTCTTACTCAAGGGAGGAAAATAGAATTATGAAATACACTTGTATTGGATGAATTAATGACAACTATTATTGTAAGGTCCATTCCTGGACGACGAACAGACCTCGCCCAGTACCTGCGTTACCTAGGCAACTGGGATACCTGGAAGAGGTCACGTCCGCATCTGCTGAGCGTTACCTAGGCAACTGGGATACCTGGAAGAGGTCACGTCCGCATCTGCTGAGGTCACATCCTAACCTGATGTGGCCACACCTTTCTCCCACCTGATCCCACTTCCCTTTACCTGGACACACCCTTCCCCGCCCCCTACCCTATATAAGGCCTAAACCGCCGCCAGACCGCTCTCTTTTTTTCTTTTGCCAGCCGCGTGGAGTGCCAACCTTGCCTGGTCCCAGCAGGTCTACTGAATAAACCCCTTACCTGAATACCACGTGCGTGGTGCAGTTTCAGTTCTTACTCGGTCACCTCTTTTTAAAAACCTAACAATTATTATGTTTCTTGATATAAATTCTAAGTGCATTTCTTCTTAACAATGCAAAGATAACACTAAGTTTTACAGTTTCAAACTTTCAGGCCTAATTTTTTTTTCTTTCATCTGTAAGCTGGGTCAATTAGACTCAAATTCTAGCCATCTATCTCTATCAACTTTTATAGTTCTTCCAATAATCTAAACAGAATTAGTCCCTCTTCATCCATTACTGGATTTCATCTTTCTCAATATACAAATCTAGACGTAGACTGTTATTAAAATTCCCTTAAAATTCATCTCTTTTCTAAACTTTTGCCTCCATCATTTCACCAAAGTACAATGGCAATTATTTCATAGCTCTTTCCCCCATATCAATGTGTAGATACCAACTAGACAAGTCAGGTTATTTCAGACTATCTTATTTTTGTGAAAGATTAAGGTAGAGAGGAATTCTTATCATGCTAATTAAAACCTGCATATTCTTATCATGCTAATTAAAAGCAGCATATTCAGGAAATTATCAGTTACTCCTTTAACCCTCACTGCTTGGATGGAAAAGCAAGCACTTTAGTTTCAGTTTGGCAATGTAGAACTTATGTGTGAGTGATTCTCTTTGAACACTTACCCTAGTCTCTCCATTTCCCAGTGAAGAAGCCTGGCCCACATCAACAGTATACTGTAATTTCTTTTTTTATTTTTTTAAGCAATATTGGTTTGAATTTGGAGCTCCATGCTTGGTTGGTGAGTGCTCTATCACTTTAAGCACACTTTCATCCCTGCTTTTTGTTATTTTGGAGAAACTTTCCCTAAGTATCTCTGTATAAGCTGGTTTGAACTGAAATCCTCCAGATCACAGCCTCCTCAGGAGCTATGACTATAGAAATGAGCCACTAGCACTTCTGTCGCTTTTTATTGGACAGCATACATATATGTATTGCTTTAGGGTGTGTGTGTGTGTGTGTGTGTGTGTGTGTGTGTGTGTGTGTGTGTGTGTGTGTGTGTGTGTGTATGTGTGTGTGTATGTGTGTGTATAAAAATTATATGTATACTATATAATATTAGTATAGTATAATACTATATAATATATAATACAATATATATAATTATTGCATATATAATATATACTATATAAATAGTATTTATACTACTATAATATTTATTATACATACTAATATATATAATATAATATTATATATACTAATACTACACCTTAAGTTCTATGACAACTAAAATAATAAAATCAGTATTAGTAGTTGGCTTAGTCTGCAATTTATTTCTTGGTTAATCATCTCTAAATGCTTCTATTTCTCCTCATAGTTTAGTACAAGTTGTGCCTTAACTACAGAAACTCGATGTCAATTGATAAAATCACTTGAAATATCAAACCAAACCTAAGCTTACCAGGGAATTTATCAAATATCTGACAGCCCCTTTTCTTCTCTTTTTATGTGTCTTAATATGTGCTTCTACATCTATCACAGGTAACCAACCTCATATGAATATTTTAATCAACAGTTCACCTATCTTTATAGTGGAAACTCAGGGATACTTTAAAATTTAAGTAAATTCTTGTGCAATTTAAATTGACACGCATGAACTCAGGTTTTTTTCCCTCACCTAAAAATATTATTTTTGTTTGATTTAGAAATAATAGAACCACATTAAAATAATCTCTACTGATGAAAACACACTTATCCTTACAATTGTGAAAGCTAGTAATATATTTTCAAAATAAGCATCAGATCGAGAAGAATTAAATGATTTTAATTAGGCTATGGACTTCAGGCCTGTGTCAGAACTTAAATTTCCATCTCCTAAATCTCAGCCCAATGTTTTATTCATTTGACTACATTATTTGTTTTACTTCAGCAAATCTATCAACAATTCCAATATATTTCAAAGCAAGATATTTCATTTCTTGGAAATATGATATTAATTTAAGAAAATAACTTATCCTACTCAGTCAAAGTTATCAAATGACTAGAGAAAATAATGTTTTATATCAAAACCTTTCTACAACCAGTTCTCTCTTTTGTTCCTTTGCCTAAACTTGAACCAAAGTCATTACTAATATGTAAAGTTATGCAAGGAATGTGTCAGGATATAGAGCTATGTGATGTAATGTCTCCCAGCAATGAAAGAAAAATCCACAATTGCTTTCTAAATGGAGACCTTCAATTTTCCATTAACTGTAAAACATTCTTATTTATACATGATCCCACAGCAAGCAGTTCAAAACAGATTCGTTTGAGCATACTGTCTTAATCTTCTCCCTCAACCCAATATTCTGATTCTAAAGGAATTACTGCCTTATTATTTTATAGGGTTACAAGTTCAATATGGTCAAAAGGCCTCTCACACTTGAGAGTAGCATGGATCTGTCTGTAACAGGTATGAGAGTTGTTCTGGGCATGACCTAGAGCAAGTTCAAGGTCACAGACACAAGGGAAAAATGAGGTATGTAGAATTTAGAGGCTGTGGTAGTTCTTGTCACAGTGATTCTGTAGCCCTTGGAGTTAAAGACCCCACAGAGATCTGATGAGAGGTTCTTTCCCAAAAAGTGTACACAAAATTTGCAGTTCTATGGTCCACAAAGTAAGAAAGCTTCCTTTACAGAAACAATTGCAATCATTCATCCTTATGCAACAGTTCTGACTCTGTGGGATGCTTTGATTAATGCTAATTTTCCTCATGAGACAGAAGATACAAGAGAAAAACAAAGGATCCTTGTTGGGTTAGATATTGGATAGCAGATGCCCTTCTTTCTGAATGCTACTCTAGGAAGACTCTCAAAGGACTTATCAAAGAAAACAATATAACTGCAAATGGTGGTTACAGTGTTTTATTGGTCATTATATTTTAAAAGCCATATCTTCCTCCAGAATGAGGAGAAAACATGTTAAAAGAGGGACAGGGAGCCAACAGACAGAAATCCCTGTGGTCAACATTAGAGAAATTTTAGCAACAAAGTAAACTAGAACTGTCTTACAATCCAAAACATGAAATAAAAACCCATGAGTCTATACAGAAATAAATAAGAAGTTGAGTAAACAAATATACAGGGAAAACAGACAGATTTCTTATTCCTACTTCCCATAATGGTGCAGGTCCTCTGTTCTCAAATTGATGGATATACATCCCCACTCCTAAGTGTGATCTGGGCATGTTGACTGCCTTCCCAACAGATGGAGATATATCAGAGAGGAAAGGAAATCTTACAGTGAAAACACTTGACAACTCCTACATCAGCAAAAGATGGAAGTTACTTTCAGCTGTATGGACCCTGGACATGAAATGATCCTAAGGTTTCCCTCCCCTAAATTGAATCAGAGCTATTCATAAAAATACCATCAGTCAAATCTAAATTGAGAGATCATCTATAAAATACACAACTAACAATTTCCAAACTATCAAACTCATCAAAACATGTAAAGTCTGAACAACTGCCACAAGGAAACAAGATGACTAAATGTTACATAGAATACTGATGGGATCCAGGTATGGATAAAGAACATCAAACTGAAAGTACGGATATCTAAATAAAGTATAGACATCAGGAACAAGCTGTCACTATTGGTTCCTTAATTGTAAAATGAAGATGTATCACACTAATGAAAACTAACAGCAGAAAAATTAGGCACAAGGCACTGGGAACACTTTGGACTACCTTGACAATTTTTCTATAAATCCCAAACTGTTTTTAAAACAAAATGTTAATTTTTTTAAGGGGGTAAAAAAAAGAAGCTGACATTTTCAGAGAGGCCACTTATATTCAATTCCAAATCCCAATATTTTCCAATTCCAAATCTTAGCTAGAAGCACAGACTCTTTCAGAGCATTGTACATACATCCAAGCCAGTGACAGGACAGTCACAGGTCTGATCTAACATGATTACATCTGCCAGTATAATGTAGTTGTGGGCCTTGCCACAGAACTAATAGATAAAGCTGGCTAATCTTGAACTTTCTTCCTCCAAAGCTAAAAACTTAAATAAATTATTTTATAAAGTATCTGGCTTTTAGGTATATTTTATAGAAGCAGAAATAGACTAATATACTAACATTCTTTAAAGAAATAACAAAAAAGCAATAAAACATCAATAATGCAATTGTTAAAATACTGAGTTTTTTCTTTTAGTTTAGTTATTCTTTATTTTGCTAAATTTTGTCAGAGTATTTACTGTACTTAAAGTCTTTTATTCTGAAATAGTAATAGTATTTAAGGTAGGAATAAAGCCTTTAATATTAAGTACTCAGGAAGCCAAGACTCACAGGATCTCAGTTTGAAGCCAGCCAAGGCAAGAAAGTCTAAAAGACTTCAGCTCCAATTAACAAGCAAAATCTGAGTTTAGAGGCATAGCTCAGTGGTAGAGTGTCATCTATGAGCAAGAATTCCAAACCCTGAGTTCCAAATCCCAGTACAGCAACAACAACCAAAAACCTCAGGGAATTTAAAACCATGAGTTTACACAAGCAGAACAAGTGATCATCAATCTTGAATGTACAAAAGATTCTGGTGAGGATTTTCACAAACTACCAATGCCTAGACTCTGTCCATTGCCCCAAGAATTCCTAGTGGACAGAGACAAGGGTCAGTTTGGGATGGATAGAGAAGCACTAAAGAAACACAATGAAAAGGATCTAATAAATACATATGGAAAGCTATAAGAGGAAACTGACTTAGTAACTTAAGATTTAAGGATGTGCTATATGCAAATAGAAGCCCAAAAAACTAGCATTGTAGTTCCAGTTCAAACCTATAGTCTTATGAACCAGAAGTACCAACAATTTGATTGATATCTTATTCTGATCTTAGAGAAACAAGAGCAGCAATAATACTATCCTCATAAGACAAAAGCATCATAATACCTCTTCTAATTGTATTTTCTATACTTTGTTTCTGTATTAGAGTAAGAAATGGTATACTTTAGTTCTTTTTTTTTTTTTTTGTTGGTCGTGGGGCTTGAACTTTGGGCCTGGGTGCTGTCCCTCAGCTCTTCAGCTCAAGGCGAGCGCTCTACCACTTGAACTACAGCGCCACTTCCGAAATAGTATACTTTAAATGTTTATTCTTTCAAACACTTAATTTAAAACAATGAGTGTTCATGATTTACAAAAGAAACATAATGAGGCAGACTCTAGTAAGATATCATATCTCGCCAATATAGTGATAAAAAGTTTTGTATTGCTTTTATTCTGTGTTGTTTTCGAGGCAGGGTCTTATTGTGTAGGCCAGGCTGGTCTTGAACTCACAATTCTCTGGCCTCAACCTCCCAGGTTCATGAATTAATAGGCAAGCACTACCTGCAAACACACCAGTAGGACAAGAAGAGAACTTTATCACCACAAACCTCATGGCATCATACTCAAATATGATGGGGATGAAATCCCCAGAAAACAATTTCCCCCTGAGAAGAAAGTTCTGATTTCCATGGTCAGGAGGAGAATGCCACAGCGGTAGTGAGAAATAGATACACAGGCAGAGTGACCATGAACATTCATTTTATCTGCTTTTCTGCTTCCTAATCCCACCCTGCACATAGAATACCAAACTTCCCTTCATATGCAACTTTCTAACGGCATGCTCTGATACCATGCTTTACAGCCCACTAAGTATTCCTTAATCCAGTGATGCTGACACTTGAAATTAAAATCCAATGGTCAAAATTCAAGGCAAAGGGAGAACTGTGGAAGCAATGATCAAAGCAGCCTTCTACGGAGAAATGATCATGTAGAAGGCCATCAGTTAGATCTTCAATAGAAACCCTGAAGGCAGCAAGGTGATGGGAAAATAAATCGAAAGGCTGGAAAAAATAGATAAACAACAATGTCCATCCAAAATAAAGGAGATAAAAACTTTTCCAGACAAAGAAAAACAAACACTAAAAGCGACTTTAAAAATGCAAAAAAAAAAAAAAAATCACTTCAAGTGGAAGTGAAAGGTAACTGGATACCCTCAGAGGTGTGAAATTGTTGGTGGGGATAAATAATAGGCTAATACATATGCCACAGCACTGCAGTCAATAGTGGTGGGTAAGCCATTTTAATTTTAATATAAAACTTTAGAGAAAAGAATCTGAACAACTAAATTACTTAAAATACAATACAATAATTGCCATAGATAATGTGAGGTAGAAGGGTAAAAATGGCAATGACTTATTTGGTCAACATTAAGCTGTTATTGACTTAGGATAATTACAAAATATTTTGTAAACCTCATAAAAAACAAAAAGAAAGTGCCTTTCTAAGCCATACAGCAAAGAAAGAGCAAACAATGCACATAAACACATATATATATATATACACATAAACACATATATATAACACATATATACACATAAACACATATATATACACATAAACACATATATATATACTCATACACAAGGAAGACAAAGAGCATTGAAAGGAAGTGACAAGAAGTAAGACAATAACCTATTTATAAGATTTTTTTATGCTTTGTATGTCCCTCCCCCATGGAATAACCCCTGCTTTCACTGTATTTGATGTTGGTATAATTTGTGGAGGGGGAGGAAAAAAAGAAATTGTTTAAATAGGGATACAGGTGGACCCATTGCACCAATGAGATGTACAAGATGTTATGTCGAAAATTAACTTTACAACTTTTGCACGGGATGGGAGGGGTGAGATGGAAGGGATGGGAAGGCAAAACAAAGGAGGAGGCAACAATGCTTGATAACAAATGAACTCATTACCTTGCCCATGTAATAGTAACCCCTCTGTACAGTATTTACAGAATAAAAAAAAAAAGAAGTAAGACAAGACAACAGAAGAGCAATGGTAAGTCTTTCCATGTTTACGATTTCCTTACATTTACATATATTCATTAATTTCTTAGTGAAAAAGTAGAGGCTAAATGGATTTAAAAAAATAAGATTGTACTACATTGTGTCAAACTACATTCAAACTACATTTTCTTCAATAATTTCATAGTTAAGAACACACATAGACTGAAGGTGGTAAGATAGAAAAGGTTAAATGGCAAGCATAATAGAATGATAGAGAGGGTGACCATATTGATAAAAGACAAAATAGACTTTGAATCAAGACCGTCACCTGACAGGACTGGCACACACACACACACACACACACACACACACACACACAGTCAGTCAGAAGTGTTTCAGAAGGACATTATTCAATGAGAAAAGGGCCACTCCACTAGAAAGATATAACAATAAGTATATACTCATTCAGTTTAGAAATATATATTAGAAATATATATATTAGAAATATATATAAATATATAGTGACAATAATAGCAGAGAGTAATTGCAATACAGTAATAAAAGTGTTTAAAACTCTACTTTCAATAATGGACAAACAACCAGAAAACACACAGCAGGGAAATCAATCTCTACTATAGACCAAATGTATTCAATATACACAGAAGAGGTCATCTAAGAACAGCAGAATATCTTCCAAAGCACATACAAATATTCTACAGGTAGATCACAGGTCAAGACAAAAATTTTTGTCAAACTTAAGATGGACCAAGTGTCTGTTCCAATATTCAGACCAAGTGTTTTTTTTCCTAATCCCTATGGAATGAAATTAGAATTCAAGAGCCAAAGTAAAACTTGTAATCTCACAAATATGTGAGTTTTCAACATACTTTTGAATGATAAAAGTGACAAAGAAGAACCAAAATTAAAATCAGAAAGCATCTTGAACAAAAACATAATATACTCAGACATGGGCTAAAAATTATTAAAGCACTTTACAAAATAAGCTTATAGTGTTAAATGGCTACATTAAAATAATCTCAAATATACAGTTTATATTTACAAAGAACAATAATAAGAATAAAATATGCAGAAAATTAGCAGAATGTAGGAAATAAAAAATATACAGAAAACATAAGATAGAAAATAGAAAAATAATAGTAAACTTAATACCTTGAGTTTGGAAAATATAAGTAAAATTAGAAATATTTTAGCAACAAAAACAAAGAAAAAAATGAGATAATACTCAAAATTAAAATCAACAATGAAATTACAAGTTATGCCCCAAAGTACAAAGCATTATAGGAGAATACTATGTTACTTTATGCCAACAAGTTGGAAAACTCAGAAGTAATGGTAAAATTCTACATATATGCAGCACATTAAGTCTGAATGAAGAATAGAAAATTTCCTTATAAATTGGTAAGGAAAATTACTCAGTAGCCAAAACCTCCCAAAAAAGAAAAGTTCAAAAAGAGATGGTTTCATTGGCAAGTTGAACCAAGTATTGAAAGATGAAGTAATGCTTAACTTACTCAAAATCTTCCAAAATATTGAAAATAATGGAATTCTTTGAATATCTCTATGAGGACATAATGACCCTGATTCCAAAGCCAAACAAATACATCACAAAAAGCAAAAAAAATATTTTACAGCCCAATATTCCCAGAAACACAAAAACATAAAGTCTTATTGAAATACTTGGAAGCTAAATTCAATACTACATTCAAAGATCTTATGCTATGACTGGCAAAGAATCATCCCTGGGATGAATAAGATGGATAAAATGGCACGATCCTACCAATGGATGGCATCTGATATGGGTTAATATACTTTCATGATGAAAAAAAGTCAGCAAATTAGGAATAGGAAATCATTTCAATTTTATAACAGAGACCATTTTTACAGTACCCCAGCTAACATTATGCTCAATAGGGAAAGATTGAAAGCTGTTATTTTATGACCAACAACAAAGCACTGTCATCAAGTCCAAGAAAGAGTAATCATACAAGGAAAATAAAAACAAAACAAACCCAACAAACATACATTCACATTAGAAAAGAAGTAAATGTTGCTGTTTGCAGGCATGATCTTGTCTATAAACTACTTGAGACTACAGATGCACATGCATGGGCATGAACACAATCATACACACACAATAAACATGCTCAGGATTGACAGTAAATTCAGTAAAGTTAAGAGATACAATACCAACAAGTTTGGTTTTTATACATCAATTAGAAACTCTGTGGAACTGTAATTTGATAAGAAACCCATTTAAAATACCAACAAAAAGGAAAATATTTAAAAGTAAGCTTAGCTAAGGTAATGAAAAATTTTGTACACAAAAAAATTATAAAAATTTGATGAAAGAAACTCAAGACTGGAGATGAGGGGGGGAGGATGAAGAGGAAGAGAAAAATGTAAAGAACAACAAATGGAAAGATATTCCATATTTGTAGGCTAGAACATTTGATATTGTTTAATATTGTCAAATATACTATCCAAATGGACCTTAAGATGCAATGTAGTCTTTATCAAAATCCCAGTAGAAATCAAAAGAGAAATGAAAAAAAAATCCAGAAATGATATGACCCTGTGTTAGACTTTTTGACACTGTAACAGATACCTGAGAGAAAAAGTTGCAAGGATGAAAGATTTACTGTGGCTCACAGCTTCGGATGGTCTCACCTGTCATGGAGGAAAGGGGAAAAGAGTATGGCACAGCAGAGGGCTTCACTTTATGGCAGCCAGAGACAGAAAGAGATGTCTGTCTTAGTGGGGTTTGTAATCTGTTCCCCTTTTAAGATTGGTTTTTGACAAAAGATGCAGGGAAAAGTGCATATTTATCTTTCACTACATATAGCAATCAACATGAAATGGATTAAATGCTTAAACAAAAGACCTGAAAAGTCACAGAAGAAAATATAGGAGAAAAATCTTTATGACAATGATCTTGGCAATTAATTCACTGATATAACATCAAAAGCCCAGGCAACAAAAGTCATAGTAGAGAAATAGGACTGCATGAATCTGAACAGCTTCCAGACAGTGAAAGAAAAAATCAGTGTATTAATAATTAATCTGTGGAATGGAAGTAAACACCTCAAAACTATAAATCTAATAAGAGATTAATTTCAAAATGTATAAGAAATTCTGCAATTTAAGAGTTAACCACCCATTTTTAGTGAGGTAAGGATCTACATAGCTATCTACATAGCTATTCTCTAAAGGTATGAGGACACACATCTGTGAAAGGATACTCAGGGTTGCTTAAGCAAGAAAATGCAAGTCAAACCACAATGTGGTATCTGTTCTAGCTATTAAGGTGGCTGTTATTAAAAACATTTTTTCTTTTTAGGTTCTGGGTAGAGTTGAAAATATTTTTATGGTAAGGATACTGTACAGAGCAGTTACAGTTACATGAGCAAAGTAATAAGTCCATTTCCTATGGAGCATTGTTACCCCCGCCTTTGTTTTTCTCCTACCATCCACTTCCTTTCCACCTCCCCAACTCCTCCCTCCCATCCTCCCACCGCAAAGTTGTAAAGTTCGTTTTCAACATACTGTCTTGTATATCTCATTGTTACAATGGGTCATCCTGTATCTTTATTTCAGCATTTTGTTATTTTCCTTCCTCTCCCCAAATCAGAAAAAATGTGTATACAAGATGCAGAACACCAGAATCAAGCACAGTGACAACAAGGGTTGTACCATGAGGGAAGAACATACAAAGAAACAAAAAAAATCACATAGTACATTTAAGTACATTAAAAAGAGCAACAAAAAAGATAAAATATCTTGTGTCCCTATCTTGGGGTTTATTTCGCTTAGCATCAGGTTATATAGTCATATCTACACAGCTTTTGACCTCTTCTGCTTGTCCTAGACATATACTAGTTAGTGTAGATAAGGGAAACCATGAGACCTATGTTTCTTTGAGTCTGGCTTACTTCACTTAATATTATTTAAAAACAATTTTTGAAAGAGAAATTGAGAAATAAGAACTCATGAATAGCAAATGTAGCAGCCACTATGGAAAACAGAACAGGGTTTTATTGAGGACTTAAAAATACAGTTGATTGCCAGGGGCATAAAACAGTACAGGGCTTTATTGAGGACTTAAAAATACAGTTGATTGCCAGGGGCATAAGCCTGTAATTCTAGCCGCATGGAAGGCTCAGATTGGGAGGAGTGAAGTTTGAGGCCAGCCCAGAAAGAAAAGTTTACAAGACTTTCTCTTAGAAGAATCTGTACATAGTGACATATACCTGCCATCTCAGCTAAAACTGAAAGCTTAAAAAATAGTTAAAGCCAGACCTCAGTGGCTCACATCTGTAACTCTAGCTACTCAGTAGGCTGAGATTTGATGATCACATTTGAAGCCAGCCAGAGCAGGAAAGTCTATGAGATTCATATCTCCAATAAACTACCCTCCAAAAAAGCTAGAAGTAGAATTGTTGCTTAAGTGGTAGAGTACTAGCCTTGAGCAAAAGAAGCTCAGGGACAGTACCCAGGCCCTGGATTCATGCCCAAGGGCCTGCACACACACATACACACAAAAAAGGGTAGACTGTAGTCTAGGCACACAAGCAGACTGAAATGGATATCCTATCACAAAAATAAGCAGTATACAGAGTAAACAAAGAATATGGGTTAAAAACATGGCTCAATGTGGATCACCTACTTAGCAAGTACAAGGCCGTAAGTTCAGATCCAAGTACTGCTAAAAGAAAAGGAAATTAAAGAAAAATATAGCTACCAAGATAACAACAGTCTCATTTCAGGTACTGATCCCAAATAAATGATAAACTAAAACAGATACAAGCATTCATTTTCATATTCTTTCTAATAAGAAATAAGGGCAAACACTCAAATGTCCTGTTCATGGAAAGGTGAATAAAGCAAATGTGATACACACACAATCAAGTATTACTTAGGCTTGTAAAACGAGGAAATTCCTGTCATATAGAAAGATGGTTGAACTTTCATAAGAAAAACAAGAAAGTTGCAGGAGAAGAATCATGCAATTCCAGTGTTATGAAGTAACTAAATAGTCAAACTCATGTAAGCTCAGGGTGATAGTTAGGAGAAAGGTAATGTAGAATTGCTGCTGAAGAGGTACAAAAATTCATTTATTTAAGGTAAAAAGTTCATGCAAGATGAGTAAGTTCTATAGATCTGTCTACAGTTAACAGTAATGCACTGTGTAGTGTTCTTTTTTAAGTTCAATTTTCTATAAAGAAAGCATCTTTAATATCTCAATATTATCATAAAACTGTATTTTAGCAATGTACAGGTATACATTTTAATAGTATGCAACACAGGTTATAACAAAGAATAGACAAAACAACTCGCCTCAGCTAACTTGCAGAGCAAAAGCAAGAACTGATGAACACAGTTACAAAGTCACTAACACATGTTAGCAACATACAGTGGGATGGATCTATCCGTCTACTCATTTATCTTTTTACCATCATCTATAATTATCTATACATGTATAAATAATTTTCTAGCTCAGCGATTTGCTATGGTTAGAATCAGACATATTCCCTTCCTTAGAAAATTCCCTATTACCAACACTTGCGTCTTTAGATTTCCTACCATGATTTTCAACCTGATGACTGGTCATTAGTTTAAGATACTTTAAAGATCCTTTAAGACACAGTATCTTTAAGACACAAACCTTTCATGAAGACAATTCAGTTAGCACTTCCCTTTTCAGATATCATCTCATGAATTCTAACCTTGGCAATTTATTTCTAGACAACTTTGCATTCTCTTGCCATATTTGTATTGTTAGGGTTTTATGTTATGTTCTGTTTTTGAAAGTTCTTTCTACAAGCTTTCTAAAGCCAGTTTTATTTCCCCTAAGCTTTTGATTCCTACACTTATGAATGTAATGCCACAGTTCATAGCCTTCAATTCTTCCTTTCAAAAGTAGTTTGGCAAACAACTTGTGACTTGTTGTATGCAACATAAACTTTCCCCTAAGGTATCTGCCTACCTATCCTAAAGAACCTTGTGACATTTTCCTATTATATACTGGTCTGCTCTTGATTTCTTTCTCCAGTAATGTCATCTTTATCTATTTAGGTTTTCAAACTCAGTGGGTATTACTGCTTTCTTTTCTTACATTCCTTTCTTTTTTAAAAAATTATTTACCATAATGAAGATATGGAATCAATCTAGATGTCCCTCAGTAGATGAATGGATCAAGAAAATGTGGTATATATGTAACAATATAATTCTATTCATCCATCAGAAAGAATGATATCGTACCATTTGTAATGAAATGGAAAGACTTGGGAAAAAATTATACTAAGTGAAGTAAGCCACAGCCAAAGAAACACAAGCTGCATGGTGTCCCTCATTTTTGGTAACTAGAATGTGTCTGTAAATCAACAAGTAAACACACTGAATGACTAAAATAAATAACATTAGAGCATGAAAAATTATATAGGACCATAGCCATTAACATACAGAGGCCAAAGGAGGCTATGCTGAGGAGTTGTGGACACAGGCTCAATAATTATGGGCAGATGTCCATATAAAATAATATTTAATGAAATATTTTCATTTTCTAAGAAAAGGAAACAAGAATCATTCTTCTGTTGCCATTGTTGCTATTTTTGTTTTCTTTTCATTTTGTCTTGTTTGTTAGTTTGCTTGTATTTGGGAGGGTAAGAGAAGGCATATAAAAGATGGAAGAAGGATGAGCAAATACAACAGTGATACTTACTAAACACTATGTGGAAAATGAACTGGATATCTTATGGGTAGAGACGGGAGGGAAAGACTGGGAGAAAATAACCAAAGGAAGACATGGGTCAAAAAGAATTGTACTAATTGGACCTGATTCATATAACTGTAACACCATGTAGTATTCTTTAAAATATTTGTTAAATGTATGTTTGCTGTCAATATCTTTATCCTAACAAAATATTTTAAAATAATGCCTACTGGAAAATTCTGCTTCAAAACAATCATGTTTTATTTATAGAACACAATATTTTTTTTAAAGCTGAGTTGATTACAGAAAAAAACACCCTAAATGAGTTTGTTGTCTGTTTTGTTTTTGGTTTTTGGTTTTGATTTCTGAAACAATTGGCTCATTATTTGAACTATTTACAAAGCTACTACTTAGGAACTAAATTTTAAATTCTTGGCTTTCTTCTAAGGAGAATCTGGCACATACAAATCATGAACTCCACCAGGATGAATTATCATTGCATACTGTGACTAACAATGTCAACTGTGAAAATTAGAAATTTAGATCTCCTTTCCAACACTTCCCCTATGATTATCTAGGCCGTAGCAAATTAAAAAAAGTAGAATAATAACTAGAGATGGATGTTTGGTTTAAAACATGTAGTTATTTTCCCTTTTCTTGGTCTATAATGCAAAACCTGAATACAAGAGATCCAGTTGAAGGAGGAGAACTTCAAACATTAATCACAATTTCAAGTCTTTAAACAAATCAGTGACCAAAGATGTCTAAATCTCCTTGTCATGAACATGACCTTTCCTGGGAGGAGGGTGAAGGTAGGTATAATGACTTACAAGCAAGGAACTGTGCCTATTAGAGGGAGACTGAGCTACACAGAATTGGTTCCCTCCTTAAAAGCTAATAACTGAACAATTCTTTATTCATCTGTCCTAGTCTTACATAATAACCTAAAAGATAAAAGCTAGCATATACTATACTATATTTTAAAACAAGTCAGAATTCCAAGATACCCAAAATATGTACATACGAGTGCTTTTGAAATGAATGTTTAATTAGGCAACATTAAGTTTTGTCCCTCAGTATTTGTGGAGAATTGGCTTCAGAAGCCCATTTGATACCAAAATCCACTAATGCTAAAGTGCCTTATGTAAAACTAAATAATATTTTTATAGAATCTTCCATATAAATAAATACTTAATCACATGTAATACAACATAAATGCTTTGTAAATAACTGTGCCACTGTACTGGTTAGGAAATAATGGCAAGAAAATGCTTATACATGTTCAGTACAGACACAATTTTTAGACTATTTTCCATCCATTGTGGTTGGCTCCATATATACAAAACCCAGAGGAGGACCATATGTATTCAGTACTGCTATAAATCGCTTCTGAACAAGGTTAACATAATCTCTTATGCATAACATCATCTCTTATGTCTGTGTATATGAAAACTAAAAGCTAACTTTAAGAATCACTCCATTAAAACAAGTCCTTTAGTGGATACTATAAAGGCAAGAAAAATAAATGTTTAGGAGATGTTACAGAAGGCAAACATATATAGACTATTGCTGGTTTTTATGGAAAACAGTATAGAGTCCCCTTTAAACTTCAACACAGCCCAGTACCATTGGCTCCTGACACTCCCAGCAACTCAGGCTGACATCTGAAGATTGAGGTTTGAAGCCAGTCTGGGACGGGAAAGTCCATGAGACCCTTATCCCCAGTAAACTGCCAAGAAAACTAAAGCCAGAAGGGAATTGTGGCTCAAGTGCTAGAGTGCTACCCTTGAGCAAAAAAACTCAGGGACAGCATCTAGGCCCTGAGTTCAAGTCTCAAGACTGGTAACAAAATAAATAAATAAATAAAATGAAACAAACACACAGATTAACCAAACCCAGGATATGTATCCAAAAGAAATAAAATGATTTTGTCAAAGTGACATCCAAACTTACTTTACACAGCACTGTTCACTATAGCCAGGATGAGGAGATGACCAAGGTATTCATCATCATAAATGGATAAATGGATAAAGAAATTATATATATATATATATGAGTACAACTGTGATATGATTCACACATAAAAAATAATGAAATCCAGTCTTACACAGCAACATGCAACAAGTCATTATATTATATGAAATAAGCCAGGTATAGAAAGACAAGTGCATGGATTTCACTCACTTGTAGAAACTAAAATCCACATCTTATAGAGTGTATCAGTGGTCATTAGAGAAAGGGAAAGACAGGAGCTGGAGATAACAAACAGGTTTATCACGTAGGACCAATAGGCTGTATCCTGGGTGGGAACTAGGCTGTACCATGGAGGTTATATATATTCACTCCAGAGGTTTACACGATGAAGAACTTGGCTAATGGAATATTACTCAAGAAATGTCCTGTTATTAAGCAACATACTGACAGAAAATGTGACCAGGCATCTGTGAAGAACATATCAATAATTAAATAAACAAGTAAATACTTAGAAATTCACTTTGCAGAAGGATATACTCTAAAATACACACCAGATGGCTGAAATTAAAATGGCTGCCAATAATATCCAGTTTTGATGAGGATGTGGAATGGAGGAGACTCTCCTGCATAGAAAACTGGAATGAAATTGAATAGTACCCCTGTCATCTAATACTATGCACCCTAGGTCATCCACTCAGTTGAAACAAAAACATCTGCAAATGAAAGTACACATCTACAGATATTCATAGATCTTTAATGGTGATAGACCCCAACTATAAACATTGTGAACATTCACCAACTAACTGTGACAACTGAACTCCAACTGAGCTCTGAGAACACCTGTAAGGTAAGAACCTCACTGCAAAGACCTTCCTTTTTCCCAATGGCTTTGATGAAATTTGCTGGTGACCATATTGACACAAGGCTTCTAACTCCCTTACTCACCACACAGATTAGTTGGTTTGTCCCCACTGACCCATCAGGACTAGTTTGAGTTTATTTAAGGCTTCCTCCCCAACAAACCCCACAGTTTTCTCCTGCCACTGATGTTAAACACTCATTGGAAAATTAAATAAATTATCATTAAGGAGCTCTCCTAAGATAGAAGCAAAGAAACCTGGCTCCTCCTTATTTCTCAAAGCTGGGTTCTAAACAGAAAGAGAAGTTTCTTGCTTGAATGTGGAGAAACTGAAAGACCTTACTCTTGGAGCATTCTCCCTTTTACAACCATCTTTTCCAAATAGAGTGTCCTTAACTATGTTTGCATGAATACATTTAAACACACCACACAACGTTAAAGAAAGAGCTACTGCTGTGCCAAAAGCACTGATAAAACAGGTATGATGATCAGCAAAAGAAGGTAGACATGAGAGCACCTGTGGTTGTCCACCTTGATTTGAGGGTCCAGAAGAGGCAATACTACTCCAAGGTAATAAGAAACAGAAGTGATAGGCCTCTGGAAAGAGGTAATGTCTGGAGAATAGCATGTGGGAATGTCTGGAGGAGAAGTGGTCCATATATTTGTCTGAGTGACAGATTCATGAGGTTCATGTCAAATGGCTTGGATGTTACAAGCACACTTTGAAAGGTGGAAAAATAAGCAGATGTAAAATTTTGGTACAACATTGCATAGATTATCAAAATCTTCTACTAAGGAAACAATAGACACCAATTGCACAATTGACAAGTTAACATTTGTTAAGGGGATATATACAGCGTATTGTACAATTAATACTACAAATGCAATAGTGATACTAGACACGACATTGAAAATGAACTTACAACTTGTAGGGAAGGGATTCAGGAGGGAAAACTTGTGAGAAAATGAGGGAAGAGGTGACGCTGTTCAAAGAGAAATGTACTCATTATCTGAATTATGTGACTGTAATTCCTCTGTCCATCACCTTTACAATAAAAATAAATAAAAATAAAACTACAAAGATAATAATGTTTTAATTTTAGGCTTGTAATAATGGTAAAAAGGTGTTTATATTATCATTCTTTGAACTGTATATCATCATCATATTTAAATATGGATTCAAAATAATGACAAATATCTAGTATATCATTTTAAGCCTATTAAAACAAGTTATCAAAGGTAAAATTTCTCATTTCATTAAAAAAAAAAAACAAAAATGCACAAGCCAGATGTGGCGCATGTCTGTAATCCCAGAACTCAGGGGAGAAAGCAGGAGGACTGAGAGTTTGAGGCCAGACTGAGTTATGTACATAGTAAGACCTTGCCTGGAAAAACTAAAACAATGACAAAATACCATTTCTGTAACTTCAGGAGGAAGCATGTCCATTCTGGAGACAGTGGCTGAATCTGAATACTGGTCTATCACTAGACTAACATTGAGGCTTTAGATACTTTATCATGCATCAGTTTGTTCCTTTGTGACCGGGGACAATAGCCCCCCAAAATGACCTCACAGACACCTGTCTCCAGAATTAAACTGGATAGTGCAAATCAAGATTCTGAACTCCTTCCACATATATGTGTGTGTAATTAATGTCACATGAAGAAAAAGAATATTTTTTGTTTCCAAAGTAAGGCAAATGCTCATGAATATATATATATATGTATATATATATATGTATATATATATATGTATATATATATATATATAATGGAAAATAAAAACCAAAATTAAATTAAATCCAACCAGTTGCAAGTTACCAGTATCTGGTTTGTTTAAGCAAATACACATGCTATCTTAATTTCTTATATCAAGAAATAATGTAAATTCAAATTCCTATTCTGATTCTACTCTTCTAAGGAACCATGTTTAAGAAGGGAATGATTTTCTTGTCACTACAATCTAAAACTTAAAAGAAATTAAGCAGAGTGAGCCAGGGCAGGAATTGAGAACAGAAATGAATAATTTAAATTTCCTAACCCTTTGAGTGAACCCATCCAAGAAACACTGCAGAGCCTTTGCATGAAGGAGCTTTTGTTCCCCTCAGAAAAAGGAAGGAAACAGAGAAAAGGCCCTGCAATGCCAAACTTACCACCCATCCTCTTCTGGCTGCATGACTCTTTGCAGTTTCTCTTTATATAATGTCTCATATGAAAAGTATTTGTAAAAGAAAAGACAACTCTCTCAAATTACTATTTTCATTAATTTATCCACAGGATCTATGTCTGAAAAATGATGTTAATCTTAAGGAAGAAGTCACCAAAACTCAGGCATGGGCCCTACCTATAATCCTGTAAAAATGTTCAGAAGTCTCTGTCTCCACCAATGACTGTGATGTGACTGTGATGTGACTGTGATAGGACTGTCATTCCAGTTGACAGGGGGAAGCACAGTAGGCAAATCAAGGCCTAGGCTGGCAAAAGCATACAGAAAAGCCCTATCTTGAAAATAGTTTACTCACAAAGGGCCAGGAGATAAGTTCAAGTGGTAAAAGTAGTTGTGTGACAATCATAAGACACTGAGCTTAACACTCCAGCACAACCAAAAAGAACAAAGTAATTACAAGATAAAGAAGCAACAAATATGGATATCACTCTGAGTGGCAAGGTACATCCTTCCAATATGGATAGTGATAGAACACTACTTTTGTCCTTTTCAACTCACTGCTTAGCAACTGATGTCACTTTTGATTAAACAGCTTGAATCCACAGGACTCAATTCTAAAGAAATTCTAGTTTTCTATGTCAAGGGAACCTCCTCTGTGAGCTAGCAGCCCCAGTGTATTTTGTTGATATCTCCAGCAAAATTCATGATGTTTTCAGTCACTCCCAGATAATAAATGTTCCTCCTGACACTTTCAGGACCACTTAGAATTGTAACTCCATCAGTAATCTGTTTGATCCTGAATAAGACTGAGTTTGATCATGATATAACCTCACTGAACAAATTAATACCAGAAAGCTGAAGCCTGTCTTATCTGAGGGGGTTAAGTTCAAGAGAAAGGGAAAAAAGATGAATGGACAGAGAAAGGGTGGGCAAATATAGCTCAATTTACATACATGAAAATACAACTACAAAATCTGAGGTGTTTGGTGAGATTGGATGGATGGTTGAGGTTGGTAATGGGAGAGGTGACATTGATCAAGATGCATTGTGCATATAAAATAACATGATGAATTGAAAGCCTTTTGCATAACTATTTATGGATAATAAAAAGTGATTTTAATAAAATAAACTTTCACCTTTCCAGCAGGTACTGCTCCCAGAGAAAATAAGGCTATGATGGAGTTGGGCATTGCTGGGTTTTTACTCTAATCCCTGCCTCCCTCTTCTGCACGTAGTGGCCTTTTCAAATCCCCTTTTTGAGAACTTTGGAATTCAAAGATCAGGAAAAGAATAACAGCTTTCTCCACCCATCAGCTTCTGGTATTCTCCAGTGAAACCTCACAGCTTGGCTCCTCACCCTCTCAGGCCCTGGTTGGCAATATCCTTCTGTTGTGCTCTCCAAGTCTATACACATCTTTTTCTATACACTGCTTTTTCTCTCCAGTCCCTCTTCTCTCACACAATCCATATCTGAATCACGGTAAATATTTATCATTTCTTTTATTGCTGGCAATACTAGGATTTAAACTCAAGACCTCCCACTTGCTAGATTGGTGCTCTTGTCACTGAGCTACACTTCTAGCTATGTTTTTCACTGGTTATTTTTGAGATAGGGTCTCATTTCTTGGGTGGGAATGCACCTAAGTCTCATTTTGCCTACAGGAGGCTTCTCAGCATCATTAGAATCACAAGCACACACTATCATGCTCAGCTTCTTTCTCCATGGAGTTACAGCAGTTCCACAGACATTTTGCTCAGTCTGGCTGTGGCTCGTCATCCTGATTGCAGCCTCCCTGGTAGCTAGTATTACAGGTATGACTCACCAGCCATGCCTCAGTGTCTCTTTTCTGGCAAACAGCACTCCCTTCCCTTAACAGCCTAGACCTCTGGAGTTCATCACCTCTAGCATCTAGCACCTGCTTTTGACATCTCCAGTGGGAATAGATACCAGCCTACCTCAAGTCACCAAGTAAAGAAAACATCTAGTATATCTTTCTGTGATCTTATTGGGTTTAGGAGAAGGGAAAATGTTCTCCCATCTCCATGACCATCAGTGTGGAAAGCTTTTAACTCTCGATGCCTCTAGGTATCTCTCTCCTGGTTTCCACAATACTAGTCTTTTTGGACCCCTGGCATAAATTCCAAGCAAAAGATCATAGAAGTCAATTTATAAGCAAATTCTGCAAGACTTGCATCAGATCTCTAATTGCTAATTTGGGTATGCAGTAGTTCTGGGTTATCTGTTGTTTTTGCTTGGTGTTTAGGCTTCAACTATAACACAAACAGAGTACTACTTCAATTTTTTATATACTTGTTTTTTACTAAGTAACTAAATAACTAACCAGCTAACTTTTACTGACCTTAGTGGTAATTCCTAACACAAAATGTAAATTTGTTCGGATATTAAATATAAAAATTATATTATATATACATGGATGCTATCATTTATAATAATATAAATATCAATATTTAAATTAAATATAAGTAATTTTCTTAAATCATTGTATTACTGTAGTAAAGTAACTGAGGCTATGTCCTTGTTTTATATATAATGTACTTACCCTCACCTGGAAAAATTATGTTAAGTGAAGTCATTCAGGCCCAAAGATACAAAAGTTACATGTTTTTGCTTATATCTGGAAGCCAGAATTCTTTTATAAATACATAAGTAAATACACTTTGTGTGGTATGCAAGTATACGCAGGGATATTAACTGAAACACTGTACATTCTGGGGAGAACACAAACAAAGTCAAAGTTTAACGAAGGAAGCACTTGAAAGGGACGGGGTAGGATGGGGTCAAGGGGAAAAGGTTGATGAATGAAGAGGAAAAGGGGGGGGAAACGCAGTCAATTCAATGCATATGCTACAAAATTAAGAATGAGGGAAGGAGTGAGGGAAGGAGTGAAAATGTTGAAAGTCACATTGATCAAGATGCAATATATTCATAAACTGCTTTGTTTAAATGGAAATTCCTTTGTACAAATAATTAAAACTAATATATTTTTTAAAATATAGTACTTAGAATCATAGGTTTTGAGGTCCAAGAGCATCATTATCAATTTCCTAATAGGACCTACCTTGCTACATTAAAGCATAACAGAGAATTAGAAAGGGAACAGGCCACTTACAAAAGGAGCCAATTACAAGGAGTAATCTTATTCGACCACAACTTAGCTTCAGAAGAACTTACTCCACAAGACTAGCAGCATCCTCCCTTCCAACCACAGCTTCTCCAAGACCCAAATACCTCCAACTAGGCAACACCTCTTGAAGATTTCCATGTAGGACCAGGCTTCCAGTACCCCATTCCTAGGAATCACATTCAATCACCAAACCACAGCAATAATTTTGATATTCCCCAATGTAAAACAATCAACAATCATTCCTCTATTTTGGATCTGGTATGACATATGATGGGGACAAAAGATTTTCAAATACATTCAAGACTTAATTTTCCAAATATACCAAGGCATAACTTTTAAAGTAATCGTGTAAAGTTTATACATATGCAAATATTTAAAAGTATTTTAAATACTTAATAAACTTCATAAATTCAAGTTTTATTTTTCATCCCAACAAATTGGTCATTACTCCATGGACATACAAAATAATCTTTGATGTCAAAACCAACTCACAACAGCTAAGATGGAAGTTATCCTAAAGACACAACAGTAGAAAAAGAAAATGCAAAATAAATACACAATGAAATAATATTCAGAGGCAGATGCTGTGGCTCATGCCTGTAATCCTAGCTACTCAGGAGGATCTGAGGATCATGATTTACAGCCAGCTCAGGCAGGAAAATCCATGAGTCTCAACTCCAAATAACCACCAGAAAATCAGAAATGGTTCTGTGACTCAAAATGATAGAGCACTAGCCTTGAGTGAAAAAGTTCAGGGATAGAAAGAAAGGAAGAAAGAAAGAAAGAAAGAAAGAAAGAAAGAAAGAAAGAAAGAAAGAAAGAAAGAAAGAAAGAAAGAAAGAAAGAAAGAAAGAAAGAAAGAAAGAAAGAAAGAAAGAAAGAAAGGAAGAAAGAAAGAAAGAAAGAAAGAAAGAAAGGAAGGAAGAAAGAAAGAAAGAAAGGAAGGAAGAAAGAAAGAAAGAAAGAAAGAAAGAAAGAAAGGAAGAAAGAAAGAAAGGAAGGAAGAAAGGAAGAAGGAAGGAAGGAAGGAAGGAAGGAAGGAAGGAAGGAGGAAGGAAGGAGGAAGGAAGGAAGGAAGGAAAGAAAGAAAGAAAGAAAGAAAGAAAGAAAGAAAGAAAGAAAGAAAGAAAGAAAGAAAGAAAGAAAGAAAGAAGAAACATTATTCAGGCATAAAACAATTGATGCACCATCAAAAAAGATATCATTGGAGAGCATCATGTTAGATTAAATAAGTCAGATGCAGGAAAACTCCAAATCCCATGGTCTTTCTAAATGTCTTTTTAAAAAGTGCCTTTGCAAGATACAGTTGTTATTCTTAGAGGCTGAGAAGTGTTGGGCAGGTGGTAGTAGAGAGATAGTAGAAGGTTAGACAATAGGTTCCTAAATGCACAGCTACTTTCCAGTAGGAGTCTATATTTCATACTCATCTATGTTATATTTTATAAACAACTAGAAGAAAAGTAAATGTATTACCCTGATTTGATCAGGATAAATTACATACATGTAGCAAGGTATCACAATGTGTTCCATGAATATGTGTGATAGTTATCTCTTAATCACATACTGTAAAAGGCCAGGCATGATGGCTCAAGCCTGTAATCATAGCTACTTAGAAGGTGGAGATTAGGGGATAGTGGTTCAATCAAGATCAGTGCAAGCAAAACAAATTCAGAAGATCCTTGTGTTCAGAAAAGCCATGTGTTCAGACATACAACTGCCATACCAGTGACACAGGGAAGCATAGATAGGAAGATCACAGTCCAATCTGGCCTGTGCATATAGGAAGATTCTAGTTCAAAAATGATCCATGCAAAAAGGACCAGCAAAATGTTCCAAGTGGTAGAGTGCTTGTCTGCCAAGTGTGAGACCTTCAATCCAAACCCAGTACCTCCAGAGAAATTGTAAAAATGTTTAGGAAATGGAAATGTTAACTGTCACCATATGTTAACACTTATAAACATGAATCACACATCACCATTTATATATACATATTATATATAATAATTTACATATATACATATTATATATAATATGTATATATGTAAATTAATATTTTTTAATTAAAATATATCATGATGAGTTTAGAGTAACATAAAAAGCAGTTATTTACATTTTAGAAATTCTATTACTTTTCCGGCAAGGTCATTGTAGTATTCTATCTGCTATCCATAAGAAAGCCTTTTTACTACCAGCACAACTATGTTTACCATAGCTAAGATATGGAACCAACCCAGATGCCCCTCAGTAGATGAATAGATCAAGAAAATGTGATATATGTGTGTGTGTGTGTGTGTGTGTGTGTGTGTGTGTGTGTGTGTGTGTGTGTGTGTGTATATATATATATATATGAATTCTATGCCTCCATCAGAAGGAATGACATCGTCCCATTTGGTAAGAAATGGAAAGACTTGGAAAAATTATATTAAGTGAAGTAAACCAGGCCCAAAGAAACATAGGTCCCATGGTTTCCCTTATTTGCAATAACTAGGACATGTCTAGAACAAGCAGAAAAGGTCAAAAGCTATGTACATATGACCATATAAGATGGTGTTAAGAGAAATGAACCCCAAGACAGGGACACAAGTGGTTTTTTTTTGTTGTTGTTATTGTTGTTCTGTGTTTTTTTTTCTTTTTTGCTATTGTTTTTAACGTACTTACAATGCACTATGTGATTCTTTTTTTTTCTTTTGAATGATCTTCCCCCCATGGTATAAGCCCTGTTTTCACTGTATTTGATTCTGATACATTTTTCTAATTTGGGGAGGGGAAAGGAAATAAAATGCCCAAATAAGAATATAGCTTGACCCATTGTAACAATGAGATGTACAAGACACTATGTTGAAAACAAACTTTACAACTTTGGAAGCAAGGAAGGGAGTAGATGGAGAGGTGGGGAGGGAAGGGATGGTGGGGAAACAAAGGAGGAGGTAAGAAAGCCTTTTAAAAAAATTCTTGAACCCGGGCGCTGGTGGCTCACGCCTGTAATCCTAGCTACTCAGGAGGCTGAGATCTGAGGATCGCGGTTCAAAGCCAGCCCGGGCAGGAGAGACTGTAAGACTCCTATCTCCAATAAACCACCAGAAAACCGGAAGTGGCGCTGTAGCTCAAGTGGTAGAGCCCTCGCCTTGAGCTGAAGAGCTGAGGGACAGAGCGCAGGCCCAGAGTTCAAGCCCCACGATCAACAAAAAATAAATAAATAAATAAAAAATAAAAATAAAAAAATAAAAAATCTTGAGAATCTCATTGTATAGCGTAGGGAATGCATGTATGTGTATGTGTGTGTGTGTGTGTGTGAGAGAGAGAGAGAGAGTGTGTGTGTGTGTATGCATGCATGTGCATGTACTGTTCTTGGGGTTTGAATTGAGGGCCTGGGTGCTGTCCCTTAGCTTTTTTGTTCAAGGCTAGCCCCCTACCACTTGAGCCACAGCTCCATTTCTGGCTTTTTAATGGTTAATTGGAGACAAGAATCTCAAGTATTTTCACGCCCAGGCTCACTTTGAACTCTGATCTCATGTCTCAGCCTCCTGAGTAACTAGGGTTACAGACATGAGGCCATTGGGCCTAGGAACTTTTGATCCTCCTAGCTCTTCATATCAAATACATGTGCTGCTACACTAGACTTCCTGTAAGGAAAAATATTGTTATTATAAAGTTGATGTACAGAGGGGTTACAGTTACATTCTTTTTGGACAATTCCACCCTTCCCTCACTCTCTCCCAATTTCTGTAGGAAATCTTAAGACAATTAATGTCCCTATTAATGTTAATATTTCTTAAAATATCACACATTTTTAATAAGTAGTTTGAGAAAATAAAGAAAACATCTTGAAGCCCTATGCACCAATTTCTTGAACCAGTGGAGAACTATTAGCCACAACCAGTTAGATAACACATGGCAAGAGGGTTCAGTAGAGCTAAAACTATGTGGGCTTTATCTGTTCTTCTGACTGGGATTTAAATAGAATAGAGATGAGTACTGATGGTTAAACAGTAGATCTAGACTATGACAACTACTGAAGCATTGTATTCTGCTTTGAATCTGTGTCTTATTTAAATGTATTGTTAAAAAGTGTAGATGTGATATCATATGGATCCATTATTAGGAATCTTTTGTTATGTTAATCAACTTAATAAGGCTTTTAAGAAAGAAAAATGATTAATAGATTTCCTTTATCTTTCTTTGTGAACCTAGTAGATTAACTGACAAAGGGGATAAAAATGCCACTCACATTTACCACTCATCTAAGATTGTGGAATTACTCCAGCAATTGTCCTTTTCTCAACATAATAAATGTTCTCTCTTTCTCTCTCTCTCCTGTCTCTCTTTTATCTCTGTCTTCTCTTTTTTCTCTCCTCTTTCTCCTCTCTCCCCTCTGTCTCTCTCTCTCCTCTGTCTCTCTCTCTATGTCTCTCTCTCTCATTTAATACTTTCATTAGGTCATGAATATGCTTTATTATCTTCCCTTTTCTTGATCCTACAGCTCCTCCAACTACAGCCAGTACATTTTCTTACATCAAATTTTCTCAAACAAAAATCATAATACCTACTACACCCCTGGTTCTCTTCTTTGCAAACTATTAAGGTTTTATAATCACTATTTATAAAATAAAGTCTTATCAAGGTCAACCATGCCTCATCCCTTTTAATAATAGTACTTGATAGAGTTGACTCCCTCCTGTTGGGGTATCCAAAATCTTAAAAGTTTTTTTTTGGGGGGGGTCTGGTTGTGGGGTCTTAACTCTGGGCCTGGGCGCTGTCCCTCAGCTCTTCAGATCAAGGCTAGTGCTCTACCACTTGAGCCACAGCGCTACTTCCGGCTTTTTTTTCCTGCTTACTTTGGTGCTGAGGAATCAAACCCAGGGCCTCATGCATGCAAGGCAAGCACTCTACCACTGAGCTACCTTCCCAGCCCAGGTTGTTTTTTTTTAATCAACTTAGAGAGCAAAATAAAGAACTCACAATTAATTATGATCTTATTTCACCAGCTGCTTTTCTGGTTTTTTTTTTCTGTCTTTCTTTCAACCTATTTACAATCATTTCTCAGATACCTTTATTTTTCTAATTAAGTCCCTCCCTTCCCAATCAACTTTCTTTTGCAGTAATGGGGAACAGGAACCCAAACATCTAGGCAAGAACTCTGTCACCTAAATAGCCCCTTTATTTTTACTTTGTTATTAAATAGACTCTCTGTAGTCTGACCTTAAATTCATGAACTTCCTGTTTCTTATCCCAAGTGGCTGGGATTACAGATAGATGCCATCACACCTAGCTTTTTTTAAAATGTGATGTCATACATTTGCACAATGTACAGAACCTTTATGTTTATGCATGACACCCAGACCATTTACCAGAATTTCTGGCTATATATTCAATGCTTATTGACATTTCCTCATTGACAGCTAACAGATATTTCAGACTCAAACAAACCAAATCCTTGGATTCCTCTCATCTCTTACCTAATCTTACTTGAAGACATGCTATGCCTCACTTCCTCATTATATATATGCACCCAGTGTGCAGAGGGAATAAATCATATGCTTACTCCCCACAGCAACAGCTCAGAATGAGTGCTTACACACAAAACTCCCATTGTTGGCTACCATCCAAAGTGAACACTACTAATCAAACTAATGACTGTTATGTGTTGGAACATATATCTATGAAGAAACAGCTTATAAGACTATGCTAAGAATCTAGCATTCTGGTATTTAAAAATAACTTGAAGAAACTAACTTTCACTAAAAATTGTAAAGTAAACATAATGCATTCCCTGAAGGTGATAAAAGTAAATAAATGCTACATAACAATAAAGATGAAAAATCTGTTTCAGTTGGTGAATGTAATACCAATAAACATAAAGAAGTGGCATGAACATTGGCGAAGCTAGGTAGTACATGCTTGTAATCTCAGCTACTCAGTAGGCAGATATAGGAGAATTATACTCTAAGATCAGTTGGTCAGTGTTAGAAGATATTCTATCTGACAAACAAATATGAAGCAAAAATAACTGGGCTGTGGCTCAAATAAAAAATTACAATACCCTGAGTTCAATCTCCACTTCTGAAGAAAAGAACTTTCGGCTGGGAACCCAAACTACATTTAACTTTCAGATTGCCAACAAGTTATAGCCTTAAAGAGGTATACCTTGCTTCTCACAATTTCTAACCTTCTACATAAACAGGATGGACTCTGATATGGATAGTATCATCAAAGAGCTAGACTCTAAACACCCATCTGCTCCTGATTGACATGGTGATCTTAAGAACATAGGCCCTTTGTGTACCCTAAGTTCTTCTTGCATGAAGGGTAGTATACAGACTGTTGTACAGACTCATCCTGAAAGTTCAGTGGGTTTCACTGGAAGACCACCCTTGCCTATAAAGGCCTGCCACAAATGGTGTGTGTAAGTAATAAGGTAACTTCTGTTTGCTCCTCATAGTCTATCTTTTAAAATGTGCTTTAGAAATAGAAGGGCAACACAAAGGATATGTTTCAACTGCATAATTTTTAAAACTCTTTCCAAAGAAGCTCTGATATTACAAACACAGTTGATCAAGTTGGTGGGACTTTTATAGTTTTGAAAATACGCTCTCATATAATTAGAAATTCTACTATTAGAGAAGCTCTGTGAAACTGAGAAAATCTGGAGAAGTTAAGGGATCCCAAACATATGAAAGATCCCAAACATATGAAATGATCCAAACAGAAACAAGATCGTTTGACCTTGGGAATTCCCACGAAGAAAAATTCAAGAGCAATCAGCTTCTTCATTTAGTTAAATCAATATCTTTTAACCTGCTGCCTTACAAGACTCATTACCCACACAGCACTTCTGCTATACACTCAACTTTGATGACTGCTTCAGAAGGAAAAAGCATCTGAGAGATTACTTAGCTTACTAGCTGCACCTGATCGCTTTCGTGGACGACTACAGAAAACTATGCTCATTCAGATGTGAGTATTTGGCAAAAGTTGTTTTTGCCAAAGTGAAAGAATCTCATAACTTGAAGAAAAATGACTTGAGTATTTGTTGCCAATGAAAAACCTGTGACCTTTCAAACATCAGAATCATAGAGAAAATATTAGCTATCATGAATCTGAGAACTTTCCAATATTTACTCTCTCCAATGAGATAAGAAATCAGATCAAATGGAGGTGACTTTTTGATGTTAAATAATGAAACTTGTCAACATTTGGAAGATTTGCAAAAATGAGTAAACCAATATTTTCCAAATGTCTCATGCATGATGTTATAAAATTTCTTTTCAACAAAAGAGTCCATTCAATGTCTGAGATAGAGCAGTGCATTTTAATGACAGAGAACAAAACATTCACTGATCTTCTTTCAGATTTCATGGTGAAACGATCTTTTAAGAAACTACCACTCGTTAACTTTTGGCATAACATTAGAGAATATTCACAATTATGAAAAGACTATTGAAGCACTTTCTCCCTTTCCAGTTATATGTCTTTATGATGCCATGTTTCCTTCACACTTTTTTCAGCCAAAGAGATGATATCACAATGAGTATAATACAGAAGCAGATGGGAGAATCTCATTGTCTTCCATGAAGCCATCCATTAAACTGAACAATAGCAATGTAAAGCAATCCCTTCTCATTCACTTATTTTGATTTTTTTAATGTAGCTAATTTCATTAAAAATAAGTTATTATTTGTGCTAACATTTAATGGCCACTAATTTTAAGATCCAGTAGGGAATTGAAAATAACTACTTAGAAACTACAAAAGTGGGTGCAGCTAGAAGTAAAGATGAATGGAAATCAGTAGAAGGGAAAAAACTCTATGAATCACTGAAAGAACCAAAGTATCATATCCAGAAAACCCAATATTTCAGAACAAAATTAAAACAAAAGACATGTCCAGTAAGGTAGGCTAATCAGTTTTAGTCAGCTGACCAGAGGAAAAAGCTCAGGATGACTAGAGTCAAGGAAGCAAGAGAGGGGCAGCACGCTAATGTATGGGGGGAATTGTTTCATGCTGTAGAAGACGGTGAGAAGTAGACCATACTAAGTCATAATGAGAACTGAGGATAACATCAGTAGATTTGAAAGGAATAAAAATCTGTATCATACAGTGGAACAGTGACAAGTATCAATATTAATAGGAAAATGATTAAATGGTGTGTAGTCTCATTGGTTACAATCAGTCATATATAATTTAAGTCAAGAAAAAAAGTAGTGAAGCTCAAGAATACAGCCATTTTAGTTCAAGAATTACAGCAACATAAGGAAAAATCAAAGATAATGAAATAACTATATTTAATTATGCATTATATGTTATATTATTATATATGTGTTACACACACACACACACACACACACACACACACACACACACACACACACACACACACACACACACACACACACACACAGGCAAGAGCTATCCAGAATGTTTGTAAGCCCTTGGGGGAAAATAGAACTGAAAAAGAGAAGAGACAAAAATTAACTATGGGAGAGGTTAGCTGAGAAAAGAGAGAGTTCCAGAGAAACTGCAGGAGATAAGACCCACGCTTTCTGGGGAAGGTCAATGCTTCCCTTCTAAGGCAGGAGCAGAGGAAGGAAGCAATAGGTAGGTAAGGGTAAACACAGAGACACTGAATCTTTAGTATGTGAAGCCTGAAATGAGTAGGAAAAAGGGCTGGGATGGCATGGAAAACAAGAAACAGAGCTGGTAGGGGACAAGGAAGTCCTAGATAAATAAATGTAGTCTTTCTAGCTGAAAATATCTCCATTTGTAGAATGAAACCAGACAAGTAAGAATGGAAACTAAAGATGATCTCAGAAAGGGCTTCAGTAAGATTTTCAGACTGCTTTGCCAGCCATTTTCATGGTATCCCTAAAAGTTAAATACTAACACACAGAATTGCATACATCCCCTCCCTCACAAGTCAGCATTTCTTGTTCTGTCATTCTCAAGAATCATTCTCTGGAATCTCAAGCCTCTTTTATTAATCATAGATTCCTACTATTATTTCCTTACTTAAGAACTAATAAAGGTCAGATGTTTCAAGTCATCCAGAATATTTTAATAGCAATTCAATGTGATTCACTGTTATTCCAATCAGAGCCTTAGAATTATTATATCACATTTACATCATTTCTCAGAAGAACTATCTGTATCTGAATAAATTTGAGTAATTTGCTTCATGAATTCTGAGAATAAATTTCCATAAAATACTGGTTAAATTAGTAAACAGAAAATACTGACAAACAAAAGTCTGAATTAATCATGAGTATAAAGGTTCCAAAACAGGGTGTAGTAGGGTCAAGGGAATGGGGACAGATGAATGAAAAAAAGAAAAAGTAGAAAGTGCAGTAAAAAATTTAATGCATATCCTACAAAATTAAGAAAAATGAAGGAAGATGGCATTGAGAGGGAGGCAGTAAGAATGCTTGCGAGGGTAGTACTGACCAAGACTCACTGTATTCACAAAATTCTTTGCTGAATGGCAACCCTTTTGTATAATATTTAAAGGAAATAATAAAAAAAGAATGAAGTCTGTACATGTGTCAGAGTATAAAGAAGGAACAATAGAGATTCTGGGATAGGAAAGACTTCAACATTAGCTTTAAACATAGACTCCTAAAAATAAACTTAAATATACTTAATGTTTCAATGATACTTAATTTGGATTGTGTCACTATACTTGTTCAGTAATTGGTGACAAGGAATCTTCAAAAATAATCCATTATCCTATTTGGACAACTATATAGTATATTTTAATTTCAACTCTTTTGTCTTTGTTTTTAATCTCTTAAGTATTAATTCTATAACTTAGGAAGGCAAACATAGCATTTTCTTCACTTTATACAATAAGACCTTAAATATTAGATTAGTCTCCTATTCTTCAAAGAAAACACTTGCAGTACAATCACTTCAAAGACTTGTGACACACATGCATGATCAAGCAAATGCCAGTCAGGGCTCTTTGAAAAACTTCCATGTAATTCTAACTATTACAAACTACATCAATGGGAATTTAGCTGAATGTTTCAAGTAAAATATTCACTATGATATCAATCTTTTTTTCTTTCTAAACATTATATCTCTTTTAGTGTCCCGGATATCAAAGGATTGAACTTGTATAGCAGGATATCAATTTGTATTACTCTTACTCCCAATTAAAATTTAAAATTATTTAAGAATTCTAATATTTAAGAAGGTAATATTTAAGATAAGCCCTAAAGATCTGATAAAATTTGAATACACCAAATAAGAAGTTGTCATATCAAGCATAAATAAATATTTGCAAGAGAATTTTAATCAAAATGGCAAATCCGTCTTTCTACAAGAATAGTTTCACACAAAATAAAAATAAATTAGATCCATGGAAATCAAGTTAACAGCATATACTGGTTTATTGGGCAATTAAAAAATACTGTGAACTATCAAACATGAGGCAAAGAACATGAAGCAAATGAAAACAGCATGTTCAGGTGGATAATAGTGAGCAGAAAAGTATGGGGTGAATGGCTGTAACCAATAGGAAAACATAGTAATTGGTATGTTGAAAATGATGGTTAGGGGAAATGCACTCAAGAAAAACTTGAACATGATGATATTGGAGATCATTTTAAGAGTAAGAAAGGCAGGTTCTATTCAAGTTTCATGCCTCAGTAACTGTACTAATGAGGAGGCCAACTTTTAAAAGTTGGGTATTATTTAGAAAGGGAAGACAATTAATTCAAGCAATCACAAAATAATAGTACACCATTTGCATGAAATTGAATGATATGTAGTAAAAGATGAATAACTGAACATTCTTAAAAATGTTTTCACCTAGATATAAAGCCATTATAATACAGGCAATTTTCAAATGTATCCATTTTATAATTTACCCAAGTCCTTTCCCAATCAACTTTTCTTCCATTGGTCAGTCTGTTTTGTCTAGACAGTTTCCACAAGGAAGCAAGAAATTGTAACTAAACTATACAATCTAGTCTGTAAGTTAATATAAGAATCACAACAGGAAAAATAACTAATAAAACAAATTAGCAACACATAATGACTGTAATTTTTCCCAGCCATCTAACCCTTCTTACCACATTCTGAACTGAGGTGCACAGAGGCTAGCATTGCATGGATGTATCTGTGAGGAAACAAAACCTTCTCAAAATGAGTATTAAACTCATCACATTCACACACACAATATTTTTGGTTTATTAACAAATAAGTAGAAATAACCAACATCTTTTCCAATATGCATACTAGAATAAACATTAAGCTATTTAGGTCATTAAAGCTAGAGTGTCAATAGCTTGGAGGAAAGCTAATTTAGTGTGACCACAGACCAAAATAAGTAACAACAGCTTTTATACATAAGGGATTATTATTAAGCTTCTCAGAGCTAAGACAGGGTATGTGCCAAAACTGGGAGAAAGGCAAACAGATGCATTTACCTTTAGCTAGCAGGCATCTGAAATTCAGATAGTTCTCAACAAAAGGAGCTTCTGAAGCTCAGGGAAGGCAAAGTTGGCTGTGTGTGGCCAGATATCACATAGTCTGGCCTGGAAAGAGTCACATCTGCTATGAGTGAAATGTCAAACAATGTTCTGTTAAAACAATATATTATTGTTGAGATAATTTTGTTGTGTTTTCATTACTGTTATTTAATCAAATATTTTTGTTCTAATTTGTAGTATAATACGGACAACAAATACAAATCTTAACTTCTATGCCTTCCTACAAACTGTGATAGGCATTGATTAGAACATTTCTGTTTATCACCCTGCAATCATTAATTAGGAGGTTCGACATGCATTTTCCAATAGGTTTTGGTCAGAAAAGAGAAAGGGTTTTCTCTGTTTTTTTGAAAGTCATCATTTTAAGAATGTGATAATTCATGAAATTTCAAAGTAATTCTGTTATCATGGTTCTTAATCCCTTATTAGTGGTGACTGAGACATATTTGTTTTATAGTCTAGAGCTTTCCAAGTCAATGCACCAAATATAAAGGCAGAGCAGATCTATTTAAAGAAATGTATCAAGATAAATTGGAGCCAAGAAGATTTTCTCTGTGTCATTTTTCTATTAGATAATCACAGACTATAATCAAATTCACTATGTTAAAATCACAGAATAATAAAATATCTTACAAATTGAAATTAACGTCCATATCAACATTGGGTCTAACTACCTATCTAATGTTCAAACTTTCTTGGAAATAAGTCCGCCAAGTAATTATCTCACATGCATGAATGCCTTTACTAACAGAAACTTCCCACGTCCTTCTCCAGACAATTATATCTCTGCAAAACTCTATTAGAAAGTTCTTCTTAATTTGGAGCCAAACACATCACTCCCCACAGCTTCTACTCATTAGTCTTGGTGTAAGCTGTTGTTGCCAAGATGTTATCTACTTTCTCATGCACATCACAGTTCTTTTAAACATTTGAAAACACTTTTAATTATCTGAGCTCCTTCAGCTCTACCTACAAGACATGACTTAATTGCTTCTATTATTTCTCTCTCCTGAAAATATTAACTAGAACCTTAAGTAATTCTATGGATCAAAGTTATATACTTAAGAATGAATTAGTAAAATAAAAATAATTCCTTTTTTGAAGACTATACACACATATGCTTTTATGTCATCATTATATTATCTAATATTTTTCCAAATATTTTCTGCCAACCTGTTTTCACCCAAACTCTAGTCAAACTAGTGATTTCTAAAGCAATCTGTAATTGTTACCTCAGTGTTATCAGACCGGGACATCACTTTCCTCGTTTAGGATATGACTCACTACAGGTCTCAAAACCATGTGCCCTCAGTTTGACTGAATGTTTCATTTCTTCTTTGTGGTTTTTCTTTTAGTTATTGATAAAAACTGAAAATGGTAAGACTGAAAGTCAAACAGAAACCATAATCCAAAATGAAACTAGTCCTCTCATTTTCTTGATTTGAGGCCACATTTCTAAGCATTCTTCACAGGGATATATGGATTGTCTTTAAATGACTAGAGAAAATCCAAATATTAGTGATGCAATAAGAGATAGACAAAGATGCTTATGCTTAGGCTCTGATAACAGATATTTTGTGCAGCTCTCTTGTTCTCTGGTCATTGAGTGAAATAAGACAGTTCCCAAGAGTTTACAATTTAGGGGGGAAAACATACAATTAAAACTCATGAGTACTATAAGGTATTATGAACCTGAAAGGCAAGTTGAGAATTGTGGTGGTTCAGAATGTGACTACCTAATTTAGACAACCAAAATAAGAAGGCTAAGGGAGTAACTCAGTGGTAGAGCATGGCCCCAAGGAAACAGTGGTGAATAAATGAGAACTATAGCTATAGCTATAAATTTGCGCACACCACTGAGGCAGAAGTTAACTAGGAAAGAAGGAAAGTAGTGATATTTTAAGTAAAGAAATGAACACTTGCAGAGATGAGAAAGTTCAAGCATAGATGAGACATGATTCACTCATGCAATGTAATACAATCTAGAGCCAGGATGAAGATTCCCCTAGGGAGGCCAGCTCAAGAGACTACATGTAAAAAAGCATTCAACACATATCCTACAAAGAGAAAAGGTAGGTTGGAAGGTATGCTTAAGAATGATGAAAGGAGTAACATTGACCAAAATGTACTCTGTACATAAACTCTTTAGTGAATGGCAAATCCTTTGTACAAACACTTACAGATAATACACATATTTTTTAAAGAGACAATGTGTGATGCCAAGAAATTGGACTCTTTTACAAAAAGATATGGAGTCTCTTAAAGGTTTCTCAGTATCGAAATGACCTGACTAGATTTAAAGAGTAGGAAATAGACTCTAGAATCATGAGGAAGACAAGAAGCAGGGAACAAAAACAGAATGCATGTAAGAGGATAGAGATAAATAATTATAGCAACATTCACACAAGAATGAAAAGGAAGCACAGAGTCCATAAATGGTAAACATCCTGAATTGATAAGTTTTATGACAGCTGAAATTGAGAAGCTAAAGCAGAAAGAGAAGATCTAGTGCTATCCTCTGGATTTGTTTTGGATAGCAAAGACGGAAGTGTGTCCTTCACTGGAAAAGGCAAAGGCGAATAGTTGGGGAATAGTGGGAAGGAGTCCTGAGTTCAGACTGTATGATTTTGAGGTGAGTCTAAGGTCATGATGGGATAGGTGGGATGGAGGGCATGGTGCTTTCTAGAGAGGTCTGAGCTGGACACAGACTTGGAGTTAACAGTGAATGGTGGCATTCACAGTCATGAATCTGCATAACATCACTCAGGCAGAATAGAAAGTTGGAACTAAGACCAAGGTATTAATATCATTGCCTATTCAACATACTTTGAGATTCTCAAATGGTTGCTTTGGTTATATATAACTAAATAATAAGGAATCTTAGCATTATGTTGTAATTTTTTAGTATTTCAAAACAATGTGGGTTAAAAAAGAAAAAGGAAAAGGCCAAGAGAATACTTCTTTAACTTCAACTCAATATCCAAATTTTATCCTATAATATGAAGGAATGAAAACAATGCATTCTCTGAATTTAAAGCAAGAACATTCAAGTATTTATCAACTTGGGAAAAAACTACTGTAATAACTTTAAAACAGGAAGATCTTGTCTTATTGGCAACACATCAACTATATATATATTTATTTATGTATTCCATTGCTTCATCCAGGATACTCAAAAATGTTTAAATGCATCAAAATATCATGTATTATCATAATCTGTATATAACTTCTAGGTTTTGTAATGTCAAATACTGCCCTTATTCAAGATGCTTAATAGCTAATTAATGTACACAAAATGGGCAACTAGATTTTTTTCTAAAGAATAAGCAACTTGCATAATCTTGCACAGCTCATTATTATAGTTGAGATTCTTAACCTGAGTGTCTATAGAAACTTGCTATGATAAAGTCAATGGTAACCAAGGAAAACCTAATTCTCTACAGCTCACAAATCAGTGATAATTCAGTCAGATTGCTTTTCTTCCTTTTTGCTTTTGTTCTTTTTTTCTCTTTTCTTTTCTTTCTTTTTTTTTTTAACCTGTCCTCAGGCTTGAACTGAGGGCTTAGGTGCTGTCCCTGAGCTTCTTTTGGTCAAGGCTAGTGTTCTACCATTTGAGCCCCAGCCCCACTTCCAGCTTATTCTGAGTAGTTTATTGGAGATAAGAGTCTCACAACTTCCCTGCCCAGGCTGGCTTCAAACTGTAATCCTCAGATCTCCACCTCCTAAGTAGCTAGGATTACAGGCATGAGCACCATCACCCAGCATTTTTGTACTTTTGAGATGGGTTCTCATCATGTTCTCCCTTGACTGGGGTTTTCATCATATTCTCACTTGACTGCCTTTGTTTCCCAAGCGTTGGGATTACAAGAGTAGACCACTAGGCCCAATGAGATTTCTTAACTAAAGAGATGAAACAAAAAATACAACACTGTTTCTCCATGGTACGTCTACTTTTTAATCAGCCAGATTGATGGCTGCATCACCACTGTAACTATTGTTAAACATTTAATAAATATAAAACATTAGTTTTAAGACTATGGTAGAAAGTTTCAGAGATAAAATTTCAATAATTACCAATCCATCTAAAGTATTATAACATGAGTACAGTCACCTCTTCCACTTCATGATTAGTATATTCTGTTTTTTCATTCTCTACCTACAAAATACAACTTTTAAACTCTGTCTCAATGACCTATATACATCATACCTACACCTCAGTGAGGCAACTTAAAAGCATAGTTGTGGAAAAGATATAAAACATTATCTAAGATGCTCATGTAAGATATATAGTAGTAATTAGACTTGCTGTTGTAGTCTTCATATCAATTGACTTTTTTGTGCATGCCACTATTAGGCTTGAACTCAGGGCTTTGAACTCAGGTACAGCTACATGGCTAAATCTGCCTTTTGGGTGGCTAATTGGAGATAAGAGTATCATGGACTTTCCAGTCCAGGCTGGCTTCAAACTGCTGTCCTCGGAATTCACCCTCCTGAGTAGCTAAGATTACCATCAGGAGCCAGGAGTGCAGGCAACATTATGACTTTTGGTGGGAGCTTTGGTATGGGTGAGAGAACAAGCCCTGTTTCCTCATATAGGGACACCTGACTTACCCAAGACAGTTTGATCCCACAGAAAACCACCATGATTACATGAAATCTGTCATAATATGTCAACATGTTCATCCTTATCCAATAAAAGGTTAAAATAGGCAATATATAAAACTCGGGAAAAAAATTTCCCCTTGAAGAACAAGGTCTAACAATGTCTCGTTCTCTCCAGTGCAAATGTTCTGTTTATGCCACAAAATCTGGCAGTCAGGTGTTGATGAAACTACAAATGATGTGACTATAGGCCCCCAGTTGATACCCAACTGGCCATATGGCCATCTGTAATTGAAGACTATCTTGTAAAACATACAGGAGTCTGGCTGAGTAAATATTACTGTGAGAGATATAGTCAGGATGCTTTTTCTGGGCCTTAGTTAATGTTAGAGTCTCCACAACTCAGTTTCTCGCATCCATTCAAGTATCAATTGCAAATGCCAATTCCAGTATCCTTGTCTCATATAATAAACTTCATACAATAAAGTTTTATGTTTCTTACAGAGCATCTGTAAGATTAAGAAATGATGGGGCTAGAATAAAATGTTAGTAATCAGTATTTCAGAACTCTTCATTGAAAAATAACCTGTAGCAGATTTTTTTTATTACAGATCTCTGTATATACTGTATTAGTTCCTCCAGCACATTATATTTTATCAATGTTATTTAAGGATATACTATTCAACTGCTCTACTGAACTTTATATGCTATTATTAGCCAGTAATGTTAACTCTTCCTATTAAAATCAGATGCTAAAATTTATCTTTTGGAGGCAATATATCTGGGTTTAGTTTTATTGACATGCTTTTTCAGATATATGCCAATTTCCTAATATAAGTTTTTACAATAAATATTGAAATAGGAATTTCACATAAAAATAAATTTTCTTCTATCAGGTAAAATATAAACTAAATAAACATTCATATCGTAGTTTCATGACTTTTTAAATGCACATTCATTTTTGGATTACTTTTTTGAGCTGTTATTTGCTGAAAATATGGAACCTCAATGGTCTATTAAAGTTATATATTTAGCATAAGAAAACAAAGTGACTATTTCCTGATTTTATAAATTGTGTAGAAAATTATATAAACCCAGAGTATAAACAAAACTTTATAAGACATTATCTTTAGCACAAGAAAACAACTATCACATTCTCAACCTCTTTCCAAGCTGTCATTTTCTACATGTGGAATAAATAAGCATATAATTAGGTGTGAAAAGTTCTGTGAATGTGTGTTTTAATAAGTGATCTTGCTTTTAGAACAAAAATGCTGTAACATTCTCTCTATAAGGATATAAGACATGAAGAACATACGAAGGGCACAGATACTGCTTCTTTTTCCCTTTCCCTTTCTTTGAAGACTTCTCTTTAGAATATGCTTCTTCAACCCACAAAGAAATTAAAATAAAAAAGGTGATTGTCAATAAAAGCTTCATCTTGAAAAGTGAAATTGGAGATCAATCTGCAAGAGAGAACATGAAAATATTTACAGTTATCAAGCAAATGATAAATATATGAGTCACTGTAAGAAGAAACATTAGTAACCATAGAGCAACTCAATTCTACATCACTATATATTCACATGTAGTATATTTAAAGAGATAGATATAGATATATAAACTATTCACATAAAGTCTTTTAAATTTTAGTAGTGAAGTCTTTTAAAATACAACTTTAAAAGGCACTTTAATATGATAAACAGAAAACAAGGCTGCAGTGAGGCCTAATGGAGAAAAATTTTGACTCTAGGGTTATATAAAATTATAAATCGATATTGAATTTGACAGAGATACCTCATGCTAAAATCGTTGTGCCTGACTAGTACAGTTGAATTAATTTTTGTTTTCTTCAAAATATCTCTTTGAATTATCTATGCAAAAACGGTACATTCATTTAATTCTTTGTATTAACTGACAAAGCTAAAATTTCAGTATCAAAGTTTCACACTCTAAATCTATTGTGTTTTTATTTATACACATTAAATTTTCAGGCAACTTTTTAACCCAAAAGACACATAAATATTCCCTTAAGTTAGTGTCTTGGCTTTCCTAGTCATGTGATAACATTTATCAACAAAAAGATTTCTCTAGAAATTCCAAACCCTATTACAGGAAACCAAATGGCAAGTATGGTCACACTCTTCCAAATAATCTTCTTAGCTACACGTTGATAAAAAATGGTTTATGCTCAAAAGAGAATTACATTCTTGCCAGAGTCTGATGCATCAAAAACAAGAACAGAAGCTAGTCTTGAAGCATCTAATAACACTGGAAAATTCAACTCCATTGTCATTCTTAATTTCCAAAGCTGAAATTGTTTCCCTCTGCCTTATGCAGACCATTAAGACCTGTCGCATCCTGCATGCTACTTAATTCCCTCTGCCTCACAAATATGCATGTCCGATGTCATGTTTTTGTGTCCCCCTTCTCCCAGACTATTTCCCCTACATTTATGTTTTGCATCTACAAGGCAATGCAGGAAGAGATCCCCCTAGATCCTTAAAGACAACCCTTGAGACCCACAGTCAACGGAAAGTTGTCTCTTATCAACTTGAAATCATCGCTCCCTTCCCCCACGCCAAAGGCACCTGCTTCTCCCGGACTCCGCGGACCACCGCAGCAGGTACTTGTGACAACCCATACCCAGAGGAGCAGCGGGGCCTTGCCCACTGCCACCCAATCCCTGGGTGGCACCCACCCCGCCGATCTCCTTCTCTCTGCCCCGGGGCCTGGGCACCTTCCAGCGAGCCAGCGTCTCCCAGGACACCCTCCCGCAGCGATGACGCGCTGCGGGGCCCGGCGCCCGCACCCCGTTCCCCGGGTGCAGGACAGCCGGCCTCCCCCCCGCACGCCGCAGTGCTCCCGCGGCCCGCCACGCCGGCTGCGACCCACGACAGACGGGCAAGCCGAGCATTTCTGCCCCCAGATTCCCGCCGCCGTCTGGCCGGTCCTCTCTAGCCCCAGCCTCCTAAGCGCAGCGCCCCGCGCTTACCCGGCCGCACTCCGCTCTGCGTCCCAGCCGCCAGGCCAGACCGCGGCGGCAAGGGCCAAGGTGCTGTGATGCTCGGTTGCAGCAGGCGCAGCGCGGGGGCAGCTCGGTCCCCGCCGCCCGCCCTCTGAGCGCCTGACGCGCCTGCTCCGAGTGCGGAGCGTGCGCCGTGGCGCGCGGGGCTCGGGCTGCTGCGGGGACCGCGGGCCGCGCAGGGCGGGACGGCGGCGGGGACCGGGAAGAGGTGTCCCGGCCGAGCCAGGAAGGACGTCACCACATCGTCCCTCCGCGCGAGGAGATGTGGGGGCAAAGCAGAAGAGTTGCCCCCACTGTTTTTGTTTTTGTTTTTTGAACTATAGAGGGTACAAAAGAGGACAACGCTGGTACAATCGTGGGGTACAGGGTTGGGATTCCTTAGGGTTCGCTTTTAGCCTGGACAAAATCTCAGACAGACAGCAAGTGACCTTCCTCGGCCACAACGGATGGAATAATATTGGTGATTTCATCCAGTGCTATAATTCTGGTATCTGATTCTCAAAGTGTGGGTTCCAGTGACCAAAAGCCTCACCTTTGTAAGCAAGCTTAAAACTGCTCAAAATGACTAAACCTGTGTGGCCCCGCAGCTAATACTCTTCTTAACATCTGTTACATAATTAACATTTGTAGGGAACTTGGCTGTTTCTGAACACCCTTTGCTCTGCCAGGCAGTCTCCTTTGGCCCAGACTAAACAGGCGGGGAAAGGCACTGTTTACACATTTCAGAAAGGACAAGATAATTTGTTTGCATGAAACTATATAAGTTGAGTAAGTGAAGTACATCTTGTTTTCAAGTAATCAAGGAATTAGTACGGTTTGAAATCTTAGGCTTTTCAGACTCCTGTAATGATAGAAACTTTCTTTATATTTACAAAGTCATATGGAGACCTTTGGAAGAACTTCTACCTGGCAATTGGCTTCTTACTTTCTCTAGTTTTTTCTCTATAATTGTATTATGTATGTATTATGTATACTATGTATGTTTTATATAGTGGAGAATGAGGTTATTCAAAGAAAAAAATTCATCCAAGTGTTTGAATGCATTTGTGGCTTGTTTGGCTCAAAGTGTAAGCCATATTGTTGATGACCTCAAAAGTATTCTTGCAGGTTGTGAATCAGTCTTTAACATTCTTGAATAATGTGCTATATCCATATATTTTTATATAATAAGAGGAGCAGTAATATTTCTGAAATTATGGCCTGATCGAATGTTTTCTTCCAATTGTGTCCACTGTTGACCTGCTGTTCTGTGTTTTTCTCTATCTCTATTCATTATCTTAGTAATGAATTCATCTACTCATATGCTGATGATTCCTAAATTTACTCCTCATGAAGATAGTGCTCTAGATTTCTGGCTCTAGATTCTGTATATCCAAATGCTTCCTCTGCATCTCAACATTGGTATGTAATGAATATGTCAAGCTCAATATGTCCAAAATTGAGCTATCATGCTCCCTGAACTTGTTCCACACTCAGCCTTCTTTCTGATGCGAAAGCCAAAAGTTGTGAATCTGCTCAAGGTTTCTTTTTGTTCTATGTTGCCCTTATATCCAGAAACCAGATACGTCTTACTGCTTTTATTGCAATCAACCTGGACTGAGCCAACTTAGATAATTGCATAGCATCCCAGTTACCCTTACTGCCTCTCCCACTGCCCTTCTCTGAACTTTCTCAACCTAACAGCCTGAAAAATGCATTTACAGCATGTCATGTGCTATACATAACATATCACTCCTCAGTTGTAAACCCTGCAGTGAATCTCTCCATGAGGACATAAATCAAGTGCAATGGGTGGTTGTCATGATCCCCATTGATATTTACCTCTACAGAAGCTCTAACCTCTCCCCAGTTCCCTTGCTCATTCTGCTTTTACTTCTCTGTTCTCTTCAGGTGTGGTCTTACCTTGGGTTACTGGCTCTAGCTTCTCCTAGGCCTAAAATGCTTTCTCTCCTCCCCTGGCCTGCCACATATGTAACTCGTTAGCATCTTTGACTTTTCTTTCCAGTTTAGACTGTCACTCTCACAAACATGTAACAAATTTTATCTAAAAGGCAAGTTCGTCACTCCATGGATTCCTCATCTCCTTTTCTTTTTTTGTGGTGCTTATCTTCTAATATACTAGCTGTTTATTTTATACTTGTTATAATTCTTTCCTTGAAAAAGTATAAGCTCAATAAAGGCAGATTTTTTTGTCTCTTTACATCGCTAATATCACCCAAGAGTCTAAAATAATATTGAATGAATAAGCAATTATTGGTCTAGTTACCCAATCTTTATAAATTTCATGTTTCCTTATAATAAAAATGAAAATGACAGTGCATTACTTAAAGAATTGATCTAGAAAGTGGACAGGTTATCTGATATTAAATATCTGCTATGAAGAGAGGAGCCACAAGTAATTCTTCTGCCTGCCATTTTTGTTTCCATTCACTTCATGGGATATGGCTTATACAAGTATTATATATTTATTTCAACTTTTTGGTCATTTATTTTAAACTTGTGCTTGGAATAATTTGTAGGTTTCCCTCAGCCCTTAAATCAGCCCTTCCAATTTTCTGTTAGATTAAGAAGTAAAAATTGAGCCAGACACTGGTAACTCACACCTTAATCCTGGCTGCTCAGGAGTCTGAGATATGAGGATTGAAGTTCAAAGCCAGGCCAGGCAAAAATGTCTCTGTGAGACTCTTATCTCCAATTAACAGAAGTGGAGCTCTGACTCAAAGTGCTAGAGCACTAGCCATAAGCAAAAGAGTTCAGTGAAGTAAGCCAGGAGCAAAGAAACATAGGTCCCATGGTTTCCCTTATTTGCAATAACTAGTATATATCTGAGACAAGCAGAAGAGGTCAGATAAAATGATGTTAAGCAAAATGAACCCCAAGATAAGGACACAAAGTGGTTTTTCTTTCTTGCTATTGTTTCTAACATATTTATAAGGTACAACGTGATTTTTTTTTGGTGGCTTTGTATGTCCCTCCCCCACTCTATAACCCCTGTTTTCACTGTATTTGATGTTGGGATAATTTGGGGAGCAGAAGGGAAAAAACAAATTGTTTAAATAGGGATACAGGTTAACCCTTTGCAACAATGAGATGTACAAGACACTATGTCGAAAAAGGAACTTTACAATTTAGGCCGGGGAAAGGGGAAAGGGGAGAATGTAGTTGTGGAGATGGGAGGGAAGGGATGGTAAGGGAAAAACAAAGGAGGAGACAACAATGCTTGATAAGAAATGTACTCATTTCCTTGCTCATGTGATTGTAACCCCTCTGTACAGTATTTTCACAATAAAAAAACTTATTTTAAAAAAAGAGTTCAGGGACAGTCCTCAGGCCCTGAGTTCAAGCCCCATGATGAAAAATAAAAAGAAGACAGTAAATATTGGAAGAAGAGAGATTATTCTTACCAAACCATTTGGTCATATGGCATAAGTGCTTATTAGTACTTCAATAGTTTTATAACATAATCTAGAATATAATCTTGTATCTTTCTTATGTTCTATTTTTATGAGTCATAATATTCAATGATAGCAAATTTTAAGTCATTTGTGATATTTTTCATTAAAAAAATCAGCCCATTTGACATTGGAACCATCATATTTTTAAAGTCATGTCCATCTCCTTTTGATATGTATTTACCTCCAAAAATCTTGTTTTCTCAAAATAGAAAGTGGAAATCAATAGAGTTTCAATAGAAGATGATGAAATCATCTAAGCCTCTTTATGAATTTTAAGCACTCATTATGAATTTTAAAGGGTGCAAAACTTATGTTAAGAAATGGTAAGTAGCCAGTCTTTTTTAAGATAATGGAAATGATCTTTGATAACCCAAATCAGCTTTTATGTTTTTCTGACATGTCATATTAAAATACATTCTAGTGTCTTCATTATTTCTTAGTTAAACTTTTAAATAATAATAGGTATTGCTTACCTACTTAGTAACCTTCACTTATTACAAGATACTCCTTTTATATTATGCTTTGAAAAATTCACGAGCTGAGGATGTGGCTCAAGTGTTAGAACACTCATCTAGCTTGTACAAGGTCCTGGGTTAAATCACCATAGAGGCCTAGGAAGGCAGATTAATTTATCCAAGGTAATTGAATTAGAGGGAAGGAAACAGATTATTTCATTTTCTAATGTATTATAGCTTTAAGACTGGTTCTAGGTCCTGAGGGTATAGCTCAGTGGTAAAGAATGAGCTCAGCTCAGCTTGTGTAAAGCTCTGCGACCCATCTCCAGCACCTTCAAGACAATCTCTGGCTCCATTTGTTTATAGGTGATAACAAGCAGTTTGGTTCTGCACATAAATGTGCTGGTGCCGAGTTGTGGCTGCAGATTAGAAAACTGAAGCCATGGTGGAGTGGGGGTGCTTTTCTAGACCAGACTGAACTCTACTTCCTACTCCAGGTTAGCTTTACTGTTTAACATGTGGATTTTTTTTTTACTTAAAGTATTTCCTGTTCAACATAGGATTAACAATCATAACAAAAATGATGGTTATTGTCATTGATGGAGGGTGTATCCAAAGTACTATATTAGACATACTATACAATGCACTTTATGATTATTATATCCTCAATACTCTGGTGTTGAATACTATTATTTTACAGATGAAGAATCAGAAGGCTCATATGACTCTGCTGGTATGCAGATATGTCTGACTCTGGACACCTGGTTTTTAAAATATTTTTATGTGACAGTAAATTATATTTTCAATAACATCCTTGCTATCTAGAATACAAATAATTTTTAACCAAAATACAAAATTAATTATAATGACATGATAAAATCAAGGCACAGGAAGTATGAATAAGATCGTTCTATTTGTGAATCACTGAATTGAGAGAACAGTTCAACCTATCATGCAATCAACTTAACGTCCTCCGGTCTGTGATCTTAGTGTGCTCCTCCTATGGAGGGTGGTAGGTTCTTGGAGGTATCTGGACATAAATTCAAGGTTAGAATGTTCTCAGAGTACTCACTGCAATAGCACTAATGTGAACTGATATATCATTACAGCATTTAAATAGACTACACATATATCTTTTTTTTTGGGGGGGGGGTCCGGTCCTGGGGCCTGAACTCTGGGCCTGGGCACAGTCCTTCAGTTCTTCAGCTCAAGGCTAGTGCTCTACCACTTAAGCCACAGCGCCACTTCCGACTTTTTTCTTTTTTGCTTAGGTGGTGCTGACGAATCGAACCCAGGGCCTCATGCATGCAAGGCAAGTGCTCTACCACTGAGCTACCTTCCCAGCCCCCAAGCATATATCTTAAGTCCTCAGCAAAACACAGAGAGTTTGCAAAGACGAGAGAGACAGAGAAAGAAACAGACAGACAGACAGATAGAGAAATAGAGAGAAAAGAGGGAAAACATTATCTCCATGATATTATTAGTGGTGTGTGTTTGTGTGTGTGTGTGTGTGTGTGTGTGTGTGTGTGTGTGTGTGTGTGTGTGTGTGTGTGTGTGTGCCTTTTCTGGGACTTGAACTCAGGACCTGTGATCATTTGTGCTCAAGACTAGCACTATACTACTAGAGCCACAGCTCCACTTCTATATTTTGGAGATAACATACTCATGGGCTTTCCTTATTGAGCTGGTTTTGAATCAGAGTCTTCAGTTCTCAGCTTCCTGAATAGTTAGTATCATAGGGTTGAGCCACTGCCACTAGTGCCCTGGTCAAATGTTTCTGTTTTTTTTGTTCATTATTTTTTATGTTTTTGTTTTTGTTTTATAGTACAAATGGACCTTTAGAAGGGAACTATGGTATTCATCAAATTATTAGGATTTTAAAATGAGACTTTAAAATTAGGCACACCAGGCAAGGTCACATTATGTCATTCTTATGAAGTAAGCTTCAAGGAGATGTTTAAGATTTCATCTCTGACTAATTTTAAAGCTTTCACTAGTCAGAGACTAATGCTGCAGTCCCAGTGCAGCAGAAAGAATACCTGTCCTGGGGCAATGCCATCAGCAGACAGAATGAGAACAGAAATGAGTTTCAGTTCTAGGACAGGCTTGGCCCAAGAAAAATGTTAATAACTCAATAGTTGGGTTAGAAAAACGGGGCTGGAATGTAGCAGCCAAGTAAAATGCAATAGCTTTGAATTTCCTAAAATATATTAACTCTCAAATCCTCCATGGAAAAATAACACAAAATAGGTGAAAGCAAATGTTATCATATTTTCTTTTCTTTTTTTGGGGTGGGGGGGATCCACTTGTGGGACCTGAACTCTGGGCCTGGGCGCTGTCCCTCAGCTCTTCAGCTCAAGGCTAGCGCTGCTCTACCACTTGAGCCACAGCGCCACTTCCAGCTTTTTTTCTTTTTGCTTATGTGGTGCTAAGGAATTGAACTCAGGGCCTCATGCATGCAAGGCAAGCGCTCTACCACTGAGCCACCTTCCCAGCCCTCATATTTTCTTAAACAGTATTTTATCATATTAATTTTCATGCCATAAATGCACAATCTTTTCAACATTGTGTAGCCCTGATCAATGAATAGAGTATTTGGGTCTCCATAATCTGTCTGTTGAATTTTTAACACCCATGGGCCATTAATTTCCATATATATACATATATCCGTATATTTTGTATATATAAATACATATGTATATGTACATATGTCATATATGTATATATATTTATATGAAAACAACAGCTCCAGAGAGCTTGTGAGCCAAATTCCATTATGCAAATGTGGAGGAAACATAAAAAGAGATTGTTAGTATGATATTGTGATCTCTGGAACTGCAAGAAAGAAATGTTCCTTGCTTAAACCTTTTCATGGTATTTTTATTATAGCAGTCCAGGTAGACTGGGGTGTGAGATACCCAGTGATTTGAAAATAGGTTAGACCATGAAATTGTTTTTAAGTTGCATATAGAAATATTCCATAAACTTAAGCTTACAAGAAATACAACAGAAAAAAATGCTACGGTGTGCTTAAAATAATTCAATAAACATAAAGATGTGGTAGAGTAAAGGGTGGTGAGAACAATCACACAATACTTGTCATGTTTCCAGTGAGAGAAGAATATAAGGTGAAATAAGAAGCTTGTACAGAGCCTAACTGGTATTCTTACAGCAATCATGAAATGAGGGGAAGAAAGAGACAGGCAGTCTAGGGACATGAAGGTAAATAGAAATGACCAAATCTGGTAGATACTGTATAGTGTCCACTCAGCCATCTTTATAGGTTCTTCTTAGTCAGTCCCTTAAGAACAGCTGATCCTTTCTTTCCTTAGGCCTTTTGCTCTTCATTCTGCATATCTTCATTTTAACTTTTCCTCTACTTTAGTTACTAGCCCTTCGTGTGGCCATCTTAGTTCAGGCAGCTATCATGAAATGCCATGTGCTGTGTGGCTTAAACAGTAAATATTTCCCTCCCACGTTTGCTGGTACATCCAAGATCAAGGGCCCTGCAGATGTCTTCTGTGAGGTCCACCTCCTGGTTTGAAGATATTCCATTTCACATTGCATCTGAGAGGAAAATCATCTCAGATATCGCTTTCTAAAAGGATACAATTCCATTCATAAGGGTTTCACATCATGACCTAATTACTTGCCAGAAGGCTTTCTGTCTAATGTCTTTAGCTTGGTGCTTAGAATTCCGACATGGAATGTTGAGGGGATAAGATCTTTTCAGACATCTTCAGTGATACTTTGTTTTCTTATTAAAGACACCAGTGCAGTATATCAGAGTCTATTATAGTCCAGAGTTCTATAGGAGATCCAAGATATGCAACAATTCTTCCAAGATTTCTTAGTTGTTGATTTTGTAAGGATCCCCAAACAGTAATCTATAACCTCCATAGATCCTTCCAGACTTCTCATACTTGTTGTTTTGTTAAGATGAAAAGCACCATTTGTTCCCTCTGATTTCCAAAATTACCTTGACGACTTGCTTCTTCACACATATTTTAGTCCATTGGCCTCTCTCTCTTCTTGAAACAAACAAGGCTTTCATCTGGAAGCTTAAACAACTGTGCATCTCATGATGAATGTCTTATTTTTTATTGTAAAAGTGATGTACAGAGAGGTTATGATTACATAAGTCAGGTAATGAGAACATTTCTCTTTGAACAGTTACCCCTCCCTTATTTTCTCTAGGATTTTCCTTTTCCTCCTCCTATCCTCTCTTCAAGTTGTATATTTCACTTTCAACATAGGGTCTAGTGGGTATCACTGCTGAATGGTTTACCCTTCCTCCCACCTTTTCTGTGATCTGGCTTCCCCTCCCCAATTCAGACAAAGTTATATACAAGACAAAGGGTACAGAAATTTAAACCAAACAGTGACAAAGGGGGGGAAACAAATAAAAAAAGAGAGAAGAAAAAACAACAAAAACTGCCAACAGTACATAAAGTGCCTATAAATCTACAAGTCAACCCAATGGATCGTAAGACAAAAATTACATGTGGACATGATTAATTAAACAGCACTCTAAACATTCACACAGTGAGACCAAAGGAGGGTATTCTTAGAAGAGGATCACAAGAGCTTAATAGATACGTGCAGATGATCTTATAAAATGATGCCTATCAAAATGAATCCAAGGATGGAAACATGAAGAATGTTCTCTCTTTTTTTTTTTTTTTTTTGCTTATGTGGTGCTGAGGAATCAAACCCAGGGCCTCAGGCATGCAAGGCAAGCACTCTACCACTGAGCCACCTTCCCAGCCCGATAAAGAATGTTCTTTTACCAATTCTTCTGACAGCTAGAACATTTCCTTTACATTTATGTGGAGTATTTTTCACCTATGTCTATATTACTATTATGCCATTTTCCATTTCATTACATCATTCATTGTCTTCATAAACTTTTAACTGTCTCAGGTTACCTTGTTTGTTATCTCTTTTACTAAAATATAAAATCAGAGAGATTATCCCTATCACTCTGTCTTACATCTTCTGCATTCAGCACTGTGCCTGCCTGCTACATAACAGGAATGTCATTTTTTTCTTTATTCTCTCTCTCTCTCTCTCTCTCTCTCTCTCTCTCTCTCTCTCTCTCTCTCTCTCTCTCTCTCTCTCTCTCTCTCTCTCTCTCTCTCTCTTTCTTTTAGGGAAGGACTGGGTAGTACTGAGGATATAACTCAAGATCTCATGCTTAAGTCACTACATACAGTTTGAAGGAATTAAGATAAATAAACTCATTGACCCTTCTAAACTGAATTGTGGGTTAAGTGGCTGACTTACATAGCATGACCGATGGCATTAACGAGTGTCTCCAACAGGAAAGCAGCATGACCGATGGCATTAACGAGTGTCTCCAACAGGAAAGCAGCTAACAAAAGATTGGACTGTGTCTGCCTCTACTTCCAAAAGATATACATTCAAATTTCATGTATATATATATATGTATATATATGTATGTATGTATACACATACACACACACACACACACACACACACACACACACACACACACACACTGGAAACTATTAATTTTTTTTCTAAAGTTAATTTTTTTAATCCTGTGTTATGGCCCATTCCTGTAATCCCAGTTATTCGGGAGGTGGAAATACAAAAAAATTCTATCACAACACAACTTGATTTCAACAAGCCAGGTGTGTTGGCTTATGCCTGTAATCTCAGGTATTAGAAAGCATAAGTAGGAGAATCTCAATTTGAGGTCAGCTCCAGACAAAAACACAAGATACTCTCTGAAAAATAATGAAAGCATAAAGGGCTAAGGGTGTGGCTCAACTGGTAGAATGCCTGCCAAACAATGTGTGAAACTACATGTAAATCCTAATACTATCCTCTCAAAAATAAAACAACCAATATAAGGAAAAAACAGTTACAATCAGCAGTGGCAGAAGAGTTTATTTATTTGATTTTATGAGGTGATTGTCTGTTTGTTATTCTCACAGTGATGGGAGCTTAACCATTTTTTCAGAGCTGCTGGAGGTTGGCTATGCTATCCTGGCAGCAGCTCAATAACAAAAAAAAAACTCTCTGGGGGATAGTTTCACTATCCCAAGCTTTGAGTGATAGATACTTCAAACCTTATAGATACCTCTATAAGGTTTGATCAGGAATGTGACAGAAACTGACAAGCAGGAAACATGTGTTTTCAAAGAAAGTAGTGTGTGTTAGTGTGTGTGCCTTTACAGCTGTTTTATTATTTTGAAGCCACGTGGCACTATACTCTTGCTGAAAGAAAACACTGGTTTCTCTGATGCTGGGCATCAGAATGAGTTTGGCTCATTTAAAAGCTTCTTTTATTCTGATAAGAATTTCATGAAAATATGCCATCAGCAGGAAAATGGATGGAATTTGAGTTCATCATGTTTAGTGAGATAAGCAAAGCTCCAATAGCAAAATATCATGTGTTTTCACTCACTTGTGCAACCTAGAGCTAAAACAATGATGATGATGATGATGACGATGACGATGATGATGACGCCGACGCCGACGCCGACGATGGTGGTGGGGGTGGTGTGAATGTAAAAAGGAAGTAGTCTGGAGATCAACAGTAGAAGAGATGGAGATGAAAATATACTAAGGAGTTGGGAGAACTGAAATTCAATTCCCACATACCCACACGTGTGCGCGCACACACACACACACACACACACACACACACACACACACACACACACACACAGATAGCTTAATAAAAACCATTAAATACAGTTGGAGAAAGGAGGAGGATGGAAAGGGGATGGAAACGCAAAGGACAGGGTGAAATTGTTCAAAGTACACTGTATGTGTGTATGGAATTATCTTCTATTATTACTGTAGATAATTAAAATATTTTAAAACTTTTTAAAATGTTTTCTCACCTGGGGAATCCACAGTTTCTTAGAAGAGACAGTTTCTTAGTGCAGTTTTGCTTGGAGCACCCAAATGGAGTCATGTGACATGCGTGAGTTCTGACTCTTGGTGATTGTATAGCCTGGATTTCCCAGAAAGTCAGATCAAACACTGGAAGTTCTGATGAGTGACATTAGCCCAGCAGTTGTGTAGCGGTTCCATATGGAAGATTTTGTTACTACAAAGGTTGTCAATGGGGAATGGGATTTGTGACTGACACCAGGTTCTGTCATTGATGCCACATTCTTCAAATCCCTGTAGCTGATCAGAGAATAGAATGAAATGATGACAATTGCTAGTTTATTCTCAGCACTCCAAAGGCTGAATTTTGTTGTTTGCTATGATAATCTAGCCAGGAAAGATGTGATGGCCCAGCCAGAAACTATGGGATGACTTTGTTTTCCTGCCAAGTTTCTCCATGTCAACCAGCCCTTTCTTACTCCAACAGATCGATGATTTAAATGTCCATTTGCCAGACCAGTATGTTCAGTGATTACACTTTTGTTTTTTCCAGTTTTGCTATGAAACAGTAACAACAGCAGAGTTGATTAAAACAAATGATTTAAAAAAACACAGAAGAGAAAACACACATAAAGTCCTGGCTATTTTGAGTTGTTACCAAGGGTAACAATTATCTATTACTATCCCTTGTAGTTACAGAAAACCCTAGATGGATGACAGAGATAGGCTTTCTGATACAAGATGTGAGATATCTTGCGTGAATGCTCTTTTCTCTGTGGGTGTTCTACGACACTCCTGCTGGAAAACTGAAGTGCGTGTATGTAGAAAAATCCCTTTACTATTTGAAACCTTACAGCATGTTGTGAGAACAATTCAAATTGGTTTATTCACTGTATAATAATTTTTCAGCTGACATCTAAAATTTTCCCCCACACAAGGCCTTCATCTTCATTGGGTAGTGGCCTCAGTCTAACCATCTGGGACTATTTCATTAAATTATTACCAGAGCTTTACATACAATTACCTCCACTTTCTAAAATGTGTTCTTTCCCACACTATTAAAACCCATTTCTAATTTATAAAGATATTTTTGCAACAGCAATTAAAATTTTTCTTCCACAAGTCAACTCATCTTCAGAAAATGATTCTAGTTACTCATTATGTATTCTGATAATTTTAAATAATTGTCCTTACATTTGGAATTCTTTAGTTGATTTCTTCCTTCATTACGATGTTTTCTCTCCAAGTCCCTAAGTAAAGCCAAACACTACTACACTATGAGTTTATATATTCATTTTATTTCCTAGATTGAGAAGCAGAGGGGTGTTTCCTGAACTTAATTTTCTTTCATAGGTCTTGGAATTTTGCCTCCTTTATATTGACACGAGCTCTTTTAGATGATAAGTAACAAACTTTATATACTCCAAACAAAAATTATTTTGAAACATCTCCAATGTTGGTTAGCAGGGAAGATCCAATAGGCAATTACAGGCTGAGAATAGACTGAAACTCTATGAACACCATTGGCTATGTTGTATTCTTCAGGAAATGGGATTAAAGGAGTATTATGCCTTTAATAATGTGCTAAGTAGTAGTAGTATAAAAGAACTTATCACTGAGGTTAGCAGGATGATTCAGAATAAAATTTGTCCTGGATTAAGCAAGTCCTGTCCACTTGAGTCAGTCATCTTAATTTTACTCTTAGCAACATTGCCCCTAATATCCATTAATCATCTACTGAAAATTTGGATTTAATGGAGATCTGGTGGTTTTTCCATCTTGTGGCTAAGGGTCTGTGATTTTATGATGCACTGAGTTGCCCTGTCTTTACCATGGAATTCATAGAATCCAGTGAATGGCTGTGCACAAGGAGGAATATCAGCTTACTTGGACAGCCTAGAAGCAGAGAGCACGAATGGACAAAATGTAAACATTTCTAGAGGCATTCAACAGAAAATGACTAAACGTATAGACTTGCAAAAGCTGGAATTTATTTATTTATTTATTTTTATTTTATTTTTTAGGTCAGTCGTGGGGCTTGAACTCTGGGCCTGGGCGCTGTCCCTCAGCTCTTCAGCTCAAGTCGAGCGCTCTACCACTTGAGACACAGCGCCACTTCCAGTTTTCTGGTGGTTTATTGGAGATAAGAGTCTCACGGACTTTCCTGCCTGGCCTGGCTTTGAACCACAATCCTCAGATCTCAGCCTCCCCAGTAGCTAGGATTACAGGTGTGAGCCACCGGTGCCAGGCTAAGAGCTGGAATTTTTAATTATATGTGCAAACACTATGGTTCTTATGTAGCTGAGAGAGGAGTAAAGTTAGCTAAATTTTGTGTTCATTGTCCTCACAATATTTATTTTTCTGGATTGATTCAATGATGCTATGCTTCTTCTGTATTTATTCTTAAACAATAGAAATGTATTTCTTACATTATGACTCCAGAGGCCAGAAGTCCAAGATAAAGGGAACAGAAGACTAAATATCTGGTGAGAGATACATACTAATTTTCAGAAAGCCTTTCTAATTGTATCTTTGCTTGGTGGCCTGAGAGAACATCTGTATATGCTTTCTAAAAATATATATTTTTTATTTTCCTTAGGTAGTTGTACAATGGAGATGCCATTCAACTGAGCAGTTTTTGAATATGGTGTCTCTTGATCAATGTCACCCCTTTTAACATTCTCATCCACCCTCCACCCTACTCCCTCCCTCACTTTTCCTATATTTTAGGTTATGTATTGAAAATTTTGCCATTTAACAAAGAAATTTTAGTATACAATGCATCTTGATCTGTGTCATCCATTCAACATCTTCACCCCCCCCTTTCACCTACCCCTTTTCTTATTTTTTTTCAGTTCTGTCCTAGATACAATGCATTCTTGTACGTGTGTGCATGTGTGTGTGTGTGTGTGTGTGTGTGTGTGTGTGTGTGTGTGTGTGTGTGTGTTGTTTCTAAATCTACTTGGTTTGAAATCAAGTAGTTGAAATACTGTTTTCACTTTACTTCAGCATACTGTTGATCAAATGTTTGATTGAAGAATCTTTTAATCATTTTTATCAATTTGACTCTATAATGAGTACAGTACCTAATGTTTTGATCTGCTTGGTTGAGATGAATTTTCAAGGTGGATTTTGTTCTCAAATAATATACCATTAGAATCAATACTGTTTGTTGGCTTGAGGTTTGATGTTTTCTTTTTTTAAAAAAATAGCACTAAAAACTCTAATGTTGAGTATTTGCACAAATGTGTGTGGAACAAGACTTAGACAAATGAGAACTGCAGATGGAAAAGTTATCTATCATAGAGTGATAAAAGAGGAGAAATTTAGGTACCATAATTTTTCTCTTTATTTATGCTGGATTTTAATCAGTTGAAATGAATTTCTATACCACAATGTGTTAGTAAAAATGTGCTTAATTAAGAAAGAAAAGAAAAAGGTTAAGCAGGCAGTGGTACTTAAAAAATGATGATTAGATGAAGTAAGAGTTAACATTCTTGGATACAGAATATATCAAAGAAGCACAGATTATTTAGGAGATCGCTACTGCAATAACCTTTATTATCAAATAGATCTCATTGGCTAAGAGTCAAACCAATACATTGGATTGCTTAATTTCATTTTTAATTGAACAGGGATAATCCAGGAAGTCAAGAATTAATAGAACAGACACATTTACATCTCATTTCATTTTATAAACCCTATACTTCATGTACTGTTTACAAAGCAAGTAGGAATAAACTGACAGGTTAAGTGACTAGCATTTACTTTAAAATAAAATTTTAAAAAAGAGTGGTATGGCTCACTTTGGCAGCACATATACCAAACTTGGAAGGAAAAAGAGAAGAATAGCATGAACCCTGCACAAGGATGAGATGCAAATTTGTGAAGTATTCCATATTAAAAAAGGGATTAGTAAAACCATTCTGATTTTAAAGCTCTATGGCTACATTTGTGCTGGCTCCTTTTGTTAGTTCATTCTTTTCCTTTTTTATATGACTCACTTTATTATGTATATGACAAACAATGGTAGAATACCAATGGGTAGTAAATAACTTATTTCATCCAAATTTTCTTCACTATGGGATGCTGTGTCAAACTTCCATACTCTTTATGGTTTAAACAACAAAAATGTATTTCTACACAAGTTATGATGCCTGGAAATCAACTGTCAAAGTGCTTCTCGCTACTCTTGCTCTTCTTCATACAATTCTCCCAGTGTGCAGACACATCATGGTGTCTCTTCCTCTTGTGTTCAAACACCATTCAGTCATATTGGATTAGAGTTTCATTATAACAGTTTTATTTCAACTTAGTCCCTCTTTAAAACTTTATTCTCTAAATACCTCACACCATGAGGTTCTGGAGTTTGGGTGTTCAACATATAAATCTTGGGGGAGGGAAACAAGCCTGCCATGTTAATATTATAAGCATACATAAAAGAAAAGTCATGAAACTTTTAAAACTGTCTATTATCATTTTCTTCTCTTATTTTGAAGATAGAGACATATCAGACTAATATCAATACATGAACTTTGGATGCCGAATATCCTATAGTGGGCTCTAGAGATGGATGTGAACAGGGCTTTGTAAAGACAGCTGAAATTCAGAAGGGTGCATGGGAAAGATATTTAAAAGAAGGAGTCATGATATTTGAAGCATTAAGTGTGATAAATAACCAGTCAAGCCAACAAAGAGTTTTTGAATTTGGATATCCACATGGCTAATGGCTAATGGGACACTTACATCAAAATAAATGAAGAAGCACAATTGTAAGATGAAGGGTGGAGTGTTACACTTCAAGTGAGGTGAGATGAGTCACCACATGGTCTCATCTTGTAATGAAAATGAAAATCCTGTACTTAGAAGAGAATCCAGGCTGCTAACCAATACATTAAGGGAAAACAAAAAATATCTGGCTGTACTGGGAATGCTTACACTTAGAGGAGGAAAGATAGAAGAAGAAACATTAATATACCAATAAAGAACAGTATTAGAGTAGTGAAAAATGGAGAGCTTGAAAACAGTGTTTGTCAAAATGGAAGTCTAGAGTCTGTCATAGTAATGACTATAATGACAGAAATAAAGAAAAGGGAGGAGGTAAGGATGGACAAACTAAAAGCAAACATGAATCAGTTACCTGGTACCAGAAGCAGTATGTCAACTTCTGTAGCATTGGAAGTAGATATAATATCTTATTTTTTCTATGTATTAGGGCCAGGATTGAAACCATTTTCATATCTTATTTGCTTAAATTGTTTATATTGTTATATGCCTAGATAAATGTCTTAAAGAGAAACGTATGGAAGACAAAGTACAACATTCAAGAAAAGGCAGAAGTGGAAAAAAAGAGTTAGATATACAGACAGACAGACAGATAATAAGTAGATGCCAGGTAGATAGATTGATCTTCCCATTCTAACACAATTAGTGAAAAGAAAGTTCTAACATTATTCAACATTATTTGTAGGTCAGCCAAGAAGAGATCTCAATAAACATTCACATAGTTCATCCATCTCTGTTTCTAAAGTTCTATTTATCTTTCAAACTAAACACAGGTGGTTTCCTATACTTCCCTTCCTAAGTTAATGAAACCTAGGACCTAGATACTGAAACTGATGAGACTGGAACAATTTGTAGTAACATTTTGGAGGTACTAGATAGCAAAATATATTGAAGCAAGAAAATGACTCATTAAGATTGAAGAAATGTCAGAGGTAAACATGTTAGTTCATACCTGTAATCCCATATACTCACGAGGAAGATGTGAAAATATCATAATTCAAAGCCAATCCAAGCAACAACACGTGACCCTATCTAAAATTTAAGTTAAAGCAAAAAGGAATCAGGGTGTGATTTTAGTTAGTAATGAAGCACTTGCCTAGCAAACACTGGGCCTTGAGTGGAAACCAAAGTACCTCCAAAAAAGGTAATTAAGGGGTACCATATATCTCACTTACATTTTATTTTAACAAAATATTTTTATTTATCTATTATAGGCCAAATATTATGAAGGCAAGTTGGCAACTGTCATATAAAAATTATTGAGAAATGGAGCTACAACAAAACAATGCAAAGTATTCACACTGTTTTATAAAGTCAGTGTGAATCATAACACTCAATGAATACATAAGAAAATGGAGCTAGAAAACGTGAAAAATGTGGAGAGTTAAGATAGATGGCAGGGAAGGGACGATGACTGAAGGGGTGATAGTAACCAAAATTCATTGTACACATAGATGGCCATGTTGAATTGAAATTTGACAAAAATGACAGAGTAGTATAATAAGAATTCTCACGTGGGTGTATGCAAACACTCTGGGAGTACACAGCCCATCCTAGGTTTTTTTGTTTGTTTGTTTGTTTTTACCTTTGTCCATGTGCATGCTGGTCTTGAAGCTTGAACTTGGGGTCTGGGCTTTTTTTGCTCAGGGTTAGAAGTCTACAATTTGAGTCCCACATCCACTTCTGGCTTAAAAAAATATATGTGAGTGGTTCATTGGAGATTAGTGTCTCAAGGACTTTCTTGCCTGGGCTCGCTTTGAACCACAATCCTCATATCTCAGTCTCCTGAAGAGCTAAGATTATAGAAATGAGCCACTGGTGCCCACCTTTTTGTGATTTTTCATAGATGTGCAAAGAGTTTCCAACTAAGCATGTTAATTTATGAGTAGAAGGCATCTTGACCAGTCTCACCTCTTTCAGGAAGGCTTCTCAAAGGAGATGATCCAGATAAACATCATAACATAATTAAGGTGAGCTGGACCAAAGCTATTTTGGTTCAGAGATTTTTATTCTTATTCTGGAAGGGTAGATGAGCATGCATGTAGACTCTTTAATAGGGCATTAGCCAAATATGTCATTATAAGATCAGCAAGGCCTAAATTTCATAGGAAAGAAAATGAGAAGAAATTAAGGCCAAAGTGGTGACATTGAATAATGAGAAACACAAATACTTAAAGCTGTACTTGGGAGTTTATTTCTACTTCAATCTGAAGTTTATAAGAGCCACTGAGGGATTTTAAGGAGATAAAACACAAGATGATTACTTTGAAAAAGGAAAATTACCAAAGAACATAGTGACTTTGAATTGTTTCCAAATGCTAAAGAACTTCCCTAAAATAGACTAAGCAAATAATGTAATGATAGTAAATCTCAAAAATACACTGTGATTTAAAAATAGCAGGACATTGTCATTTCAAGTTGTGATATAATTTCCTTTTGGTCATGTCTACTAAAACAGCTAAACACTAATTAATTTAAAAAATTATCCACAAAACTATTTTGTTTTGTGATGAAGTTTATGCAATGAACTCCATGAATGTATATGGAGAGCTCCTCTTGGTTGACGTACAAATAATGCTGAAAAGCATTATACCTTTCTTTTCACCAGTGGTGTTAGGTCTGAGGGTCTGATTGCTATGCCATTATATTCCTCCAATATTTTGTGATCTAAGTGGTTAGTTGCATTATTCCTTTGTCTAGTATGGTTGATAGGATCATAAGCCTGGTTTTTCTAATATTTCTATGATACTCTCATGTATTCATGGGCTCCTAATTTTGTGAGTTTAAAGTGGTAATCAGTGTGGAGGGATCTTTTAGATTGAAATTTTATCTTTGTAATGTGGAATCCTTCAGCTATCATTAAAATGATGGCAAAACAGAAGGTAGGTGTTAGCAAAGGAAGTTTAGAGATTTACTTGCATGCATTAGAAATATTAAAGAGGAAAAGAATCAAAATCTATACTTAATATTTTCCACTTTACTAATGAATCAAAAGTTTTTCTACCTAAGTTTACAAGGTTGTAAAGTCAGAAATGTTAGCTATTTCATATACATCTTATCTAAGAATTTTAGAACCTTGTCAGATGAATCACATATTTAAATATGTTTAGGAAAGTTAAGAATGTCAAGAGAGGCGTCTTATACCTATAATCCTACATACTCAAAAGGCTGAGATTTAGAGTTATCGTGGATTGAGACGAGCCTGGGCAGAAAAGTTTGCTATATTACATCTTCAAAATAACCAGTTAAAAGCAGGGCTGGAAGTATAGCTCAAGTGTTACAGCATCCGTTTAGTAAACATAAGGCCTTTAGTTCAAACCTCAGTACTGTCAAGAAGAAAAAAAGAGAGAGACAAAGCTATTTGAAAGCTTGTCTTTTGTTTTTTTATTTGTTTGGGCATATTATCAAAAGAAATAAGATAATTTCGATAAAAAAATCTTCATTGCTGCCCATTCCTTTTTGTTGGTATAATTTCTAGAGATAAGATATAAATTTGATTGAGTTGGTTGTTTCCATTTGAAAAGAAGACAATATATTTCATTCACATGCCAAGTCAGGTATAGTAACTCCTCAGATGACTAAAAACAATCCTGGCTTTATTAACCTAGTGAAAGACCATGCATGAAATTTCACTGGTTTTGTCATGCATGTGGAAATGTTGCCTTTAATGAATTTTTAGTTCCAAATGTGAATAGAGAGAAGAAAATTAGAAAAGCCAAGGAGGAAGGAAGAGCCAAAAATTAAGTAGGTCAAAAGAAACTAGAATATAAGCATATACATAAAAAGCAAATTTAATATTACTTCTGTTGTTTTTGCTTCAGTATATTCCATTTATCTCCATGCTGACAAACAGAAATACAGATCAATAAATAAGTCATTTCTTTTGTACTGCATATCAGGACATTATTATTTTGTGAGTAAATAGGGCATTGTTACCTGACAGAATATAATGATTCAATATTATTCCAATGCATTGTTATAAAAGTATTTCATCACTTTAGCCATTTCAAAAATGAGGATCTCAATTATTAATAAATAGTAAAATATAGAAAGGTTTTCAGGCATTGAAAATTATTCTCAGTAAAAGTAGGGAATTTTTTCTGGCTAAAGCAACAAACTGCATTGTAGATAAAGTGATAAAGTGATCAATGAAACCATAAAGAAGGTCTAGAAATAGTTTCATGTAAATGAAAAATTTTAGTTTATACTGTTGACAATTAGAATTAGCATGGAAATGGATTGACCAATTGATGGACAGTGCTCAGGCCCTGAGTTCAAGCCCCATGACTTGCAATAATAATAATAATAATAATAATAATAATAATAATAATAATAATAATAATAATGATAATAATAATGCTTTCAACAAATTAGTTTACATCACCAGAAAATCTAATACTTGAAAGTTATAACTTTTGGCATATAAGTTTCTTCTAGACTATTATCTATGAACTATTTTCATTTATCTTTTGAAGAAAGAAGTTCTGAGGCACAATAAAATCAGGTAATATTCCTCAGGTTATATAAGAAATGAGGGATAAATTAAGCTTTAGTGCAAAAAAATAACAATTAACCAGTAGCCTAAGAATTTATTTTACACTACAATATATGTATAAAGTTGTGTGAATAGATATTCATGTATTCATAGATATATGATATACACTCTTGTGTATAAACCAACCTGTAGTACAGATGAGAATCTGATGATAAGAGTAGATAAAGTGACAGGCACCTGAAGTAAACTTAGAGGTTGAAGATGTAGCTGTTTTAATTATCAGCCTAATTGCACTAAAAGATTCAGAATGGCTGATAATCTGTTCCCTAAAGGGATGGCCATTGCAAGCATAGGTCAACTAAACAGGAATGTTCTCAGCAACCTAGGTGGACATTATTGAATCTTTTAAGGGCTTGAATAGAAGAAAAGTATAGAGAGGGGAAATTTTCTCTTACCTGGCACTTCCTCCTTCTCTCCTCTTGTGGCCCTAGGACAGCCCCAGTATTCCTGAGCCACCAGATTGCAGATGGCAGATGTGGACCATGTCAGCTAGTCCTTTAAGAAATCATACTCAGAACAGGAGCTGTGGCTCAAGTTGTAGACAGTTAGCCTTGAGCAAAAGAAGCTCAGAGACAGTTCCCAGGCCCTGAGTTCAAGGCTCAGGACTGGAAAAATGAGAAAGAAAAGCACGAAAGAAATCACATTCATGTTGATTATTTCTCCGAAGACTCCTGACTAATGAATGGGATGTGCTCCCAAAGCAGTAATACCTATATGTGGTTGTAGTAGTTTTGAAATGTAGATGATGGTAACAATAGCAATAATAGTAGATCTTGTGTTGAGAGTTTTTTTAATGAATTTTACAGTAAGCTGTGGACTATGTATGCTCATAATAAATGTCTAACAATGGTTTGGGTAGGCAGACTATTATCGTCATCTGTAGTGTGTCTTATAAAGGCCTCAATCCACTAGTAAGCTCATATTCATCCATTCCAGCTATGATGAGGGTACCACTATAATGGAATGTGGGACATTCAGTGGGAGACCCAGAGATCATATCTCCTTGACCTGTGTTATAACAGTGCAAGAAAGTTGCCATACTCAGGAGAAAAAACTATGGATGGCCTATCTTTTCCCAGTAAATGCAAACTGTGTATGATCTTTTCTGATAAGATTAGAAAAGAATGCATCAATCAAATCAGTGGCCATATGTCATGTTTTGGTTGTTTTACTCAAGCAAAAAGCATGATCATTCGAGGTCCAGCAGTTACAGCCAGGATCAATGCTCTATTGGCTTTGCAGTGTTTCTGCCCTCCTTCAGCTGAAACATATGACCCAGCAGCAGAGTCACATTCTAGTATTGCTTTTTGGAAACTCCTGGCACTTTTTCTGTAAAGCAGACTCTGGGATGAATATGATCTTACCAGAAATTTATTAGGTGTGTTCTGGGGGTTCCTCAACTATAGAACAGATAGAAAGGAAGCTGGAGTGGCCAACGAAAGAAATTGAGCAGGAATGCCATCTCTATAAAAGCATGAATGGAAAACTTAAAGAAGTCAGGACCCTTTCAGAATTGTCCTGAGTTGATGAGGAAGCCGGGATTTTTATATTCCTATGCTGGGTGCAGACTCATGCAGAGATAGATGTGAACTTTTTTTTTAATTTTTTTTTATTGTGAAAATACTGTACAGAGGGGTTACAATTACATGGTCAAGATAGTGAGTACATTTCTTATCAAGCATTGTAGCCTCCTCCTTTGTTTACCCTTCCCATCCCTTCCCATCCTCCCTCCCCCACACCCAATCCTCCCCCCCCCCAAGTTGTAAAGTTTGTTTTCGACATGACAACTTGTACTTCTCATTGTTGCAACAGGTCCACCTGCATCCTTATTTAAACGACTTGTTTTTCCCTTTCCCCTCCACAAATTATACCAACATCAAATACAGTGAAAGCAGGAGTTATACTGTGGGGTAGGGACATACAAAGCAACAAAGAAATAATCTTATAAGTGTGTTACTTTTAATGAATCAGGTTTCTTCAGACAACATCTAGAAGGGGAAGATAATTGAGAACCATATTCCAGCAGCATTTGGGGCAGCTGAAAAAAATTCTTTCTGTGTTAAGAGAGAATTAAATTGCACGAGTTTCAGAACATCCACCACAGTAAGATGACAAAATTTTTCTGTCTGCTGTGCAAGCAGCACATTGATATTTGGTATGGTCTAGCATTGCTTTTCTTCATCAATATCACTTTAGCTATCGGTGTTTTCTCTATACATTTGAGGTTAGGTTCATCAATATTTAATTCTGGGATCTGGGTTTTGATTGCATTGGATCTATGCATACTGTGGATAAAACTGAATCTTTGCATTGCAGTGTTTACAATTACTGTGTTTCTTGGTAGACATAGCATCTCTGCATAGTTAATATGACTTATTGCAACAATGAGATGTTCAAGACACTATGTTGAAAAATGAACTTTACAATTTAGGTGGGAGAGAGGGGGGATAGTTGTGGAGATGGGAGGGAAGGGATTGTAGCAGAAAAACAAAGGAGGAGGCAACAATGCTTGATAAGAATTGTACTCATTACCTGGCTCATGTAACTGTGGCCCCTCTGTACAGTAATTTCACAATAAAAAACTTATTTAAAAATTTCTAGTTTCTAGTATTCAACAGATTTAGTCCTCAATATTTATTATTTGTTGGTACCAATATAATCATATTGCTTTTTGTCTATTTTGCTTTTGTTGTTGTTTTATTGCTGGAATACAAATAAATTTTGCAGACTAAATTTATTTCTAATAAACTGCTAAACTCCCATAGTGTTTCTATTTGAAAATCGCTTAGGGGCTGGGAAGGTGGCTCAGTGGTAGAGCGCTTGCCTTGCATGCTCGAGGCCCTGGGTTCGATTCCTCAGCACCACATAAGCAAAAAGAAAAAAGCCGGAAGTGGCGCTGTGGCTCAAGTGGTAGAGCGCTAGCCTTGAGCTGAAGAGCTGAGGGATAGCGCCCAGGCCCAGAGTTCAGGCCCCACGACCGGACCCAAAAAAAAAAAAAAAAAAAAAAAAAGAAAATCGCTTATATTTTTGAGACACATTCGATGGGAGGCATATAAAATAGTTTTATTTATTCCTTTTATATAAAATTACTAAGTCCTTTTAATCTTTATCCTATTGGCTAAATTTCTAATGGTGAATCAAGTATTAAAAATTCATCTGTTTTTAGGGTAAATTTTGTCATTACTATATAATTTTGTAGAATGTTCTAGAATATTTTTATATTATTATGTCTGTAGATTTTGTAGGCTAATTGTGGATTCATATACTTCATTTTAAATCAATATAATTCCCTTTTTCTACTTTGTATTGCCATACATTATTTGTACAGTGAAATTAGGAGTTTATTGTGATATTTCCATATATGCATGTGAGAATAGACTGATCAAGTTCAGCTCTTCTATCACTCCTGTTCATTGTAACTGCTTTCTGGAACAGTTGCAATAATTTTCATCTTTACTTTTCATATATATGTATAAAATATTTGGTAATATTTGACCCTGCCATACCCTCTCACTGGTACTCATTCCCAAAAAGAACATTCTTGCTATTAATTTCTTTCTTTCTTTCTTTCTTTCCTTTTATTTTTCATGGGGCCTGAACTCTGGGCCTGGGCGCTGTCCCTCAGCTCTTCAGCTCAAGGCAAGCGCTCTACCACTTGAGCCACAGTGCCACTTCTGGCTTTTTCTGCTTATGTGGTGCTGAGGAATCAAACCCAGGGCCTCATGCATGTGAAGGAAGCACTCTACCACTAAGCCACCTTCCCAGCCCCCCTGCCATTAATTTTTAAGGACCAAATTTTTCATGAAAGTGAACATGCTGTATTTGTCTTTCTTAGTCCAGGTTATTTTTCTTAGCATAATCATCTCTAGTTACAATCATTATTTTTTCCCATAACTGACATGATTTGATTCATTTTATGGGATTAGGTACATAGGCCATATTTTCTTTATGCATTCATTGCATTGGTTGATTAGCACCTAGGTTGATTTCATTGTTTGACTATCATGAATACATGGCCATGCAGAAATCACTATTATATGCTGACTTGTACTCTTCATGTGTATGCCAGCACCATGTGGTAGGTCTATAGTTTTATGAAGAACTTCTAGACTGATATTCATAATTGTTGAACTAATTTCCTATTTATAGTATCCCTATCAGCATTTGTCATTGTTAGTTTCAATACAGCCATTCTGATTGAAGAAAGATAGAAGGTTAATGGTTTTGATTTGCATTTCCTTTACAGCTAATAATGATGGTTTATATATATATATATATATAAATGTATTTATTAACTATTTGTATTTCTATTAAAATCATTCCATTCGTTTGTATTAATCAAATTATTTTGGTTGGCTTAATTTTTTTCTTTTGCTTTTATTTCTTTTTGCTGGTCCTGGGACCGGAACTCAGGGCCTGGGTGCTGTCCCTCAGCTCTTCAGCTCAAGGCTAGCATCCTACCACTTGAGCTACAGCACCACTTCCAGTGTTTTCTGCTTATGTGGTGCTGAGGAATCAAACCCAGGGCCTCATGAATGCAAGGCAAGTGCTCTACCACTGAGCCATCTTCCCAGCCCAAGTTGGCTTAATTTTTAAAGGTCCATATGAATTCCAGATATTATGAATCCTTTACCTGTTGAATAACTGGCAAAGATTTTTCCCTCATTGTATTCTGGCAATTCATTGTTTCCTTTGCTGTGCAGATGTTTTTTAACTTGATATGATCCCATTTGCTAATACTTGTTCTTATTTTTGAGCAATTGGAGTTCTATTCCAGAAAGTCTTACATATCCGGTAGATTCAAGGATTTTTTCCTATCCTTTCCTCTAGTAATTTCATTTTATCATCATACATTAAGATTTTTGATTCATTTCTAATTAACTTTTGTGTAAAAATGTGAGTGTTAGGTTTCAGTCTTCTACATGTGGCTATCCAATTTTCCCGACACATCACATTTGATGAGGAGACCATCTTCTTTCTAACAGAGACTTTTTTGAATCACTGTTAAAAATCAAATGGCTTAGCTGTTTTAATACAATTCCTTTCTATTTTCAATATGCTTAGGTTTTTGTCATAAAAAGTAAATTGTGTCAAATGACTTTTTTAAATATATCAAAATAATTATTCTACTTTTCTCCTCTCTTTTATGTTCTTAGTGTGGTAAAAGCAATCTGATAAGACTTTTTCAATATGAAACTACTTTTTCATGTAGAAAATCCATTTGGCAGTACCATATATGTATATATAAACACATACTCAATCCAAAATACTAATATTTTATTAAAGATGCTTTGTTTCTATGTACATGAGCAGTGTATAATTTTTCTTGTAATTTTCTTACTAATATCTGGAATCAAGATTTGAATATTAATTTAATAAAATTAACTAGAATTTTTTTCTATTTTATAGAAAATTCTCAAAATGCCTATTGGTGTTCTTAATGAAATTTCTCTTTTAAATATGCAGAAAGACAAATTGTGACCCTATCTAGTCTAGGATTTTCATTGTGAGAAGGTTTTTTTTAAAAAAAAAAATGTACTCATTTTAGCTTTTAAATTGTTAAAAGGTGATACTCAATCTCTCAATAATTATGTATTGAGTGTAAATAATTTGGTACATAGGTACCAAGTGATATGATAAATGTATATCTTGGGTACCATTGTAATAGAGATCAATGGCATGAAGTAAGCCTAGCTGAGCCCGAGCTGGAGAAGCAAAGGTAAGGTGTAGATCCCTCCATTGGGAAATACTCTGGAGAAATGAGAGATGTGCCCACAACATAGCAATGACTGTAACATTTGGGTTCTGATGAATTCAAGTTTTAGGTCCATGTATCCAGAAGAGTTGAAAATGAAACACTTTAATCTCATGTAGGCATATCAAGTATGAGTAATTTGTAAATACAGCAATGATGTTTTTGATTTATTGCTTTTTAGCTATAAATTATCTTTTTTTCTTTCAATTCCTCCTCGGGCTGGAAATGCAATCATACCTTTGGTATAGTACCAGATGTCCCTGTGACAAAGAAAACAAACCCATCCTTTGAGGACCTCCACTTTTCCCTTTTAGTGGGACAGCTTGGATTCTCTGCTGTCATTGCTTCTCCTTACCACATGGTGTCTCTGTCGACAGCTGGAGCTCCACTGTCTTGAGGTGACTGAGTCATGAATATCCCAAGGAAGACTGTAGTCTCTGAGAATGACTAGAACTTTCTACAACTACTTAAAGATAACACAAAAATAAAAATAGGAAAAATATTTGTTACTCTGATTCATGCGTTGCTTCTTCGCTCATCTGGTCTGCCATTGGCAGCCATCACCCAGACGCCAGGAGTCCTGGTTCTGTTCTGCTTTCAGTAGTTGTCTTCATGGCTCTGAGCCCGTGTCTACATTGGTAGGCGTCTAGCTGTCCCCATTTCCCCTAAAACTAAGAAAACCCAGTATACCTCTTTATCTTTATACCTATTGTGCTCTACTTACCCTGGGTCTAACCCTATCCCAAACTTCTCTGTCTTCTCAGAAAGAGAGGGAATCTGTTGTCAAATCTCCTGGGAGATTTATCATCATCAGGATTATCTGAGTAGCTTTCTAACCTTCCATTGAGAATCAAGATTAGGAAGAAACAAACATAAGTTTATTTGGGACTTGTATGGTAAACAATAAAATGTGTTCTTATTAATCTCTTTTCTGTTGCAGGTGCTAGTGGCATGGAGAGAAAAAAATATTAGTGTTAGTTATAACTTTGTGGAAATACTTCATATATTCAACATGCAGATCACATCCTGGGTTTTTCTTTCCTAGGATAACACCGGGATTTTTCAAACTTTCTCCTCAAATTATTATTTTCTAGCTTGTATTCATTTTCCTCCTGCTTCCCTGATACTTTCCAGTTTATTCATGTCTTTTCAAAAGTACAGTGACCAAAAGTAGCCACAATATCTGAATAAATAGCTCATGAATGCATAATACAGAGGAAAGATTACTTCCAAATGTACCACAAGTTTGTCCATTTAATAAATTCCAGAATTGCAGTGCTGGGGTGAGCATCAGACACTAGGTTTTCTTTTCTGTGATTGGTACATGCAATATTTTTATTCTTCTACTTAATTTTGTTTCCTAAGCCAGTATTTTTGTTGATGTCACTTTGGTTCTTATTTTAACATTTCAGAGTAATGTATACATTTGAAACGGTTAAGTTATCCCATATCTCAACCCTTATATATATGTGAGATGGATTATTCAATTGTTAATTTTTAAATAAGTATTTTGTATTTTTCCTTCCATAACATTTATGAAGAAAATCACTACTAAAACAGTAACACAATTTGCTTCTGATTCTGGGGAAAATTAACTGTATTGTCTACTTTTTTTTTTTTTTTTTTGGTCATGGGGACTAAACTCCAGGCCTGGACACTGTCCTTTGGCTTTTCAGCTCAAGGCTAGTGCCCTAGCACTTGAGCCATAGTGCCACTTTGGGTTTTTTCTGCTTATGTGGTGCTGAGGAATTAAACCCAAGGCCTCATGCATGCAAGACAAGCACTCTACCACTGAGCCACCTTCCCAGCCCTATTGGCTACTCCTTTAAAAACATTTTGTATAAAACAAAAGCCTAAATCTATTATAATTAAGAATCTTCTTTAACAAAGTGCTTTTGCTAAAGAGACTCTTTTGTTTTAGTTTTTTACAGGAAAGTAACTTGCATATCTAATAGCAAATAAATTGATGGATCATTCATTCAGATTATGTTTTATGTTCAGATTTGAAGTCAGGCCCTCATGATTGCAAGGCAGGTGCTCTACCACTTGAGTCATGCCTCCAGCCCCTTTGCTGATGATAGTAAATGTAGGGTTTCTCTTTATGCACAGCCTATCTAGACTGCAATCTCCTCCTTGTGTGGTCTTATGTAAGGGGGAATAGCAGCCACTGTGCTTTCCCTCTAGCTAACAGGCAAGTGCTACCATTCCCAGTCATCATTTGCCATAGAAGCCACCAAATTTCTTTTTATCTGGGCTGGACTCCCATCTTCAGATCTCTACCTCCCAAGTGGCTAAGATTAAAAAGCTTGAGCCTCTGGGCCCAGCTTGTTACTATTATTATTGTTATCATTATTATGATTATTATTAGTAGTAGTCAGTCATGGGGCCTGAACTCTGGGCCTGGGCACTGTCCCTCAGCTCCTCAGCTCAAGGCTAGCACTCTACCACTAAAGCCACAGTGCCACTTCCAGCTTTTTCTGCTTATGTGGTGCTGAGGAATTGAACCCAGGGCCTCAGGCATGCTAGACAAGCACTCTACCACTGAGCCACTTTCCCAACCCTGCTGATAGTATTTATAAAAGCAATAATCAATCTTAAGGTCATGTATGTAAATTGATTATTAAAACTAGATTAAAAAGTTAATAATTATTTAGATACAAGATCAAAACTTTTTTCTTCTACAAAGTATCATAGATGAATTTTCCATTTTGAAGAATTTATTGATATGAGGAATTGAATATGAATAACAGAGATTTTAAATTTATAAACATAAATACAAAAACCATTTTATGAGTATTAGAGGGCTTGTTGCAAATATTATTTCTAATGAAACCTAAGTGAAGTTTGATAGGTATATTGAAGACATGCAATAAATAATCATTGTCAGTTACTGCTTTGTGGTGGCCATGGGCTTTTCTTTTATTACCAAGCCCTTATGTGCCTTCCAGTAGCATCAAACTAGAACTGGCTGTATGCTGCATGCTACACTTCTTAGATTTCTTCACCAGCAATTTCCATTTGGTTCTGCCAATGGGAGGAACTAGAGGGAAACAAAGGGACAAAAGGACTAGACCTGTCATCAGCACGCGGGTATTGTGGTGGTTCCAGCATCTAAACTTTTCCACTTCCTGTTCATGCTGGGAGATATCAACTGTACTCAGGCAGTTGCCTCCACTCTGAGGTTTGCTCTCTTCCCTTTATATTCAGACCTAGAGTTGGTAGCTACTTTCTTTTCTTATCTCATGTAGTTTGTTTTGGAGTCTCCCTTTACTCCCAATCCCTCCAACATCTGGTTAGTAAATTTCCCATATTAAATCCCCATTGTTTAAAACCTTTTGATCTCTGACTAAGGAGATGACCTACCTTGGGAGGAAGATTGGACATTTGATGTCTATTTTTCAGACATTTGTACAATTAAATTCAGAATTCTTTGCAACTTGAGAAAAAGAAACTTTTAAGATATGTCAACCTTCCTTGGAATAAAGTTATCTAAAAATAATGGGACATAATAAATAACACATCTGTTCCCTGAACCAGGTACTAATGTGTGCTGGATAGTGTATACAGGAAGAAAGGAGGAGGAGCAAGATGGAGGAATGAAAGTTTGAACAATTTATACCTAAAGCTCACTCTGTAAAATATAAACCAATAATGTGCAAAACACAAGTCTAGTCCCACCAACTTATCTTTGAAAATAGCTTATTAATAAAGCAGGTATAGTTTGGGATAAAATACTCCATTTAAAATATTTATTCAGGACACCAGTCTCATACCTGTAATCCTAGCTACTCAGAAGGCTAAGACCTGGATGACTGTGGAACAAAGCCAGCCCAAACAGAAAAAGTTCTTGAGAATCTATCTCTAAAAATAACCACCAAAAAGCCAGGTTGGAGGTATAGCTCATGATGTAGAACACCAGCAGGTGAGGTGAATGAGAGTGTGAGGCCCATAATAGAAGGTCCAGTACTGAAATTCACACACACACACACACACATACACACACACACACACACACACACACACACACACACTATGCAGAAAAAAGGGCATGAAGAAAGGTTGATCAATGGGTACAAAGTCATGGAAAGAGAAGAAAAAGAACTTTAGTATTTTCACCATGAAAAAGATGGTAACTGAGGAGATGGATGCTTTCCTTGCTTTGAACATTACACACTATATACATATATTAAAAATATCACATGATACACTATATGTTCACCTTTTCTCTATCCCTTAGAATAAATTTAAAAAGAAAAGTTTACAAAAAGTTTATAGAACTGGCAGCGTAATTTTAATATTATCTACCCAAAATATTTTTAAATAATCTTGCTTAAATTGTTTCTCCATTTGCTTTGAACATTTGTAATGGAAACATCATAGTTTACATTTAAAAGACCATTTATGCAATCTACTATTTCACTAAGAGGTGTGGGTCAGATGTTTGTGGAGTTGTAGAAAATGTAGAACTTATTATGTCATTATGTTCCCTAGAATAGAGTTTTGGGATCCAAGAAGCATAATGTTAGCTAGCCAATTTTAGTTATCTAGAAGTGTAAGGTCTTTAAAAGTGCTGATATAAGCACATACGTACTGTGCTAATTAGGAATGATTTAGTGCCCTTCCCAGGGCACATTTATTTTATGAGGATTTCTGCAGTATTTAATAACTAAAATGAATTTCAGTAAAAAAGTAAATTCTCATAGTTTTCAATTCACTTACATACAAATAGTATAAAATAATATTCAAGAAATGCTTACAAAAGACTTGTTTTCATCATGGTTGTTATTAACATTTTATGGAATTTAATTATCATCTTATTAATACATTATATCATCAAGACACCAAAAAAAGTGTTGTCTTTATTAAAGGCAAGATTTTAGAAGCAAGAACTCTTCTGTAAAATCTTGTTCATCTTTTTTTTTAAGTTTGCCTAGATGAATTACTGTGAGTCTTATAATGTTCCTTTATTAACAGCTTATATGGATATTAGATTTTATTCCCTGTTATGATGTACATTGAGATTGCATCTGCTTTCCATGGTCATCCAATTATGTATGCTATGTGCACTTATCCTTTATGACTTCAGAAAAGCGTATTTTCCAGAACTAACAGCATCAACAAATTAAAGCAAGTGATTAATGTATTTAATTATACAAGATAATTTGTACAATTAAAATTGCATAAATATTATAAATATTTGAATAAACCAGCTATCACCCTAGACTTGAACTGTGTGAGTGAAGGGATTTTTGAGAAAATTACCACCAGATAATTTATACTGCAATTATTTTCTCATGAGCACAAAAAAATACTAAAAAGAAAAAGAATGGTTACTTGAGTTATCTTTATTAGCCTAAGGGAAGTTTATGTTGCATTGTACACTTTCAAATTAGTCTCTTATCAGCTTAATCAACTGATTGAGAATTATCCTTTAAACTCTCCAGTCTTTAGATTTTAAAAACAAGAGTGTTGATGGGATTAGAAAACTCTAGAGCAGGGACTTACAGAGATGGATGGAGCATAGCTTAAGGGTAGAACAATTACCTAATATGTGTGTGAAGAGAATCTGAGTTTGATGCCTAGCACCACCACCACCACATAAATAGATAAATCAATCAATAAATATATAAATAAATAAAGTAGAAAACCATACTAGAACTAATGGTCTTTCACGATAACAGTTTTGGACAAGCAAGTTAGAGAAAAAAATTGAGTTTGCTTCTCTATATTTTACAGCAATTTGCTTTCCCCCTTGCTCCTGTTCAAGCTCCACTCAGCATAGACTGTCCTCCATCTCCCTTTCCTCAGCAGGCAGCAAAGCACTTTGAAGTGCCATTCACTCCCTTTCATTCTTGGTGCCACTTTCATGTAATCCTGGATGGAAGCAATCTGATAACAAAAGCTTCCAGTAAAGCAGACTTGAAAACTATCTCAGGACTTTGCCACCTAAGTGCTGATGTATGTAGATATGTGAGTTCTAATAATGAGTTTCCAATGATAAAAGTTAGTTTCTGAGGAGGTGACTGAAGGGTGGAAGTTATCCTACTACTTCTCCTTGTTATTATCCTAGCTATGAACTTAGGAAAGTGCTATCAGATACAGAGAGTGGGGAAAGACCTCAGGGAGAGTAAAGGATGTAGTAAATGGGTCTGTGAACTTAAAATGTTGGCATTTTTTATTTCACATTAAAGGTTTCTTCAGTAATTAAGCTTGTAAATTAGAATTCTTGAACCAAAGAAGCCGAATGAGAAGAAAAAATAAAATTAATCTTACTTCAAAGAAAGACGGGGACCATAGTCTTCATCAGAAAATAATGTGATTATTTTATCTCTAGCCACCCCAAAGTATACTGTTTTCTTTAACCAGTTAAAGATGGAATTTTGGCATGATTCTGTAAAACTTGAGCCAGATTATCTTATTTTATTTGGATCCCTGGTTTATCTCAAGAGTCAGAACTCAAGTACAGCCCATTTATGGAACTTTCTAATTATCTTCAGAGCCTGAACTAAGAATTGTACATCTTTACAAGAACTTCTTATCTTAGAATCTTGGCTTTTTGTAAACAAATGTGCATTTTGTTTCAAGAAAAAATATGTAGACAATAATTGTACTCAAATGGTCAACATAAGAAAACTCACAGTAACAATTCGGTATTTGACATACTAATAATTTTCATTGACATGAAACAATTTATTATTAGGTCATGAGCTACCATTCAATATAGGTGAAACAAGATTTTCTTAATTATAAAAATTCCCACAGGATAGCCCAGCGCTGGTGTCTGAGCTTGTAATCCTAGCTACTGCGATCTGAGAATCACAGTTCAAAGCCAGCTCAGGCAGGAAAGTCCGTGAAACTCTTATCTCCAATAAACCAGCAGAAAACTGGAAGTGGTGTTATAGCTCAAGTGGTAGAGTGCTAGCTTTGAGCTGACAAACTGAGGGACAGTGCCCAGGTCCAGAGTTCAAGCCCCATGATAGACAAAAAAAAAAGAAATTCCCACAGGAAGTCGCTTTGAAATTCTGGGAACTAGTTGGTTCTATACGATTTTATGCCAATATTGGGCCTTGAGCTCAGGGTCTTGTCCTCTTACTTTGCTTTTTCACTAAGGCTGGTACTCTACTGCTTGAGCCACACTTCTACCTGTTTTATAGAATTTTATTATTTTATTAAACATCTTTGAGTTGGTATTCAAAATATATAATATATTCTAATATATAATATATATTTGAATATATAATCTATATTCAAATATAGATTATTATCTTTGCTTCTAAAATTGACTTACCTCACTATAGTTTGATATAATTCCGTGGACATACAGTTTAACCTACCCACAAGAATATCTTTGCAAGTTGTCAATGTTTTTCTGCTGAGCAAAGAATTTTCACAATTCAAAACAGTAAGACATAGCACTTTGCCTAAGATTATCCTTCTCTGCTTTTTTTTTTAACCTGAGAGTTCAACAAGAACAGCACTGTCTCAGATGTTTATGTCCACACAATTACATAAGATGATTAACTTATTTAATTAATTACACAAGACAATTTGGAAAAAAGATAATATATAATAATCATCATTAAAATAAATGTTCAAGAACTTAATTGTTTTAGCAGTGACTATTAGACTCACTAACATTTTGCTTGTATAAGGAAGTTATTATTTAAGAAAAGATCAAAACTCAGAATTCTCCTCTTTGTAACACTGTGTTCACTCAGGGTGAAAATCATCACAAGATGTGCTCCACCCTCTTATATCTTGGGAAAGGTAAAAGCTACTATGTGGAAGGGCTAGGGTACAATCCATTCACCTCCTTCTCTAGTAAACTTTCCTACAAAGTTAAGACCTATTTTAATTTTATATGATTTATTATTTTTTTGTTGATGGCTCAAATAAGCAATAAACTCATCAAATAGCTCACATGATCAAGCAATCAGTTCTCTTGAGCAAGGAACCATGGACTCCAAGCCACCTTATCCTTTGGCAATGAGCTTTGAATAGATGGACACCGTGATACCTATAGGACCTTGGTATGTCTGGGATTTTTTTCAGTAATAAAAAAGGTTATTAATGGAAATCATAAATTAGTGATTTTATTGACTAATAAATGTTTGATTTATACATATGACCCAATTCTTTTAACATTTTTTAGCAGCAGAAAAAATTGTTTTATCATATCCTTTGCTTGTTTACATACTATAATTGTTTCCTCCAATGTGGTCTAGAACTCCAAGACTCAAATGCCTTAGCTTCATTAATAGTTGAAACTAGAGAAACACAATACTGTACCTTGTTTCCTTATTAATTTTGTCTCATACTGTAGAGTTCATTTCAATGTATATTTACTCATTCTTTACCATATATGAGAAAATGTGTTATATTCAATTTAAAATGATTAATACAAAATACTTTGTCATTTTCATCCAATAGGACTGGAAGCATCTTATTTGAACCACTAGTTAAAAGCTTTAAGGGCTAGATTTTGAACCAAAAACATTTTACTTATACGTTGAAGTAAAATGAAAATAATTGCCCTCAACATCAACTACCACTCTACTATCATTCAAAAACAGGTTTCTTTGTTTTTATTTCTTTGCTAGGTATGAAAATCCAGGTTAGGTATGAAAATCCAAGTTAAAATCGAAGAATGAGTATCTCCATTCACAGAAGAAAGATTTGGTTTGCTAATAATAGCACAAAATAGCAAAATAAAAGCTTTGCTTATTGAAGAGAGTACAGAAGAGTTCTCCATCAATTTTAGGAACTCTGGAGCTCTGAAGGGAAAGATGGATGAATTTAAGTAAGTTTAAGAAGCTTCCCTGGTTAAATGAAGATAAGTATTCAAATTTTTTTTCTTTCATGAGATTGTTTCTAACATACTTATAAGATGACTACTTTGTTGCTTTATATGTCCCTCCCCCACAGTATAACCCCTGCTTACACTGTATCTGATGATGGTATAATTTGTGGAGGGGAAGGGAAAAAACAAATTGTTTAAATAGGGATACATGTGGACCCATTGCAACAATCAGATGTAGGAGTCAAAAACAAATTTTACAACTTTGGCGGGGGGGGGGGGGGGGGGGGGGGGGGGGGGGGGGGGGGGGATAGTAGTTGAGGAGATGGGAGGGAAGGGATGGTAGGGGAAAAACAAAGGAGGAGGCTACAATGCTTGATAAGATATGTACTCATTATCTTGCCCATGTAATTGTAACCCCTCGGTATGGTATCTTCACAATAAAAAAAATTATTTGAAAAAAAAGAAGCTTCCCTGGTTCTTACATATTTACCCAAAATATTAAACTTGGAAAGTATTTTTTAAGGGGTGTGTGTGTGTGTGTGTGTGTGTGTGTGTGTGTGTGTGTGTGTGTGTGTGTGTGTGTGTGTGTGTGTTTATACTGTGCCTCGAATTCAGGGTCTGGACGACATCTTTTAGCATTTTCAACTCAATGCTTATGCTCTTGAACCACAGCTCCTCTTCCAGCTTTCTTCTAGTAAATTGAAGATAAGAGTCTCACAGACTTTAATGTCTAGACTAGCTTTGAACTATGATTCTCAGATCTGAGCCTCTTTAGTAGCTCAGATTACAGGTATTAGCAACTGGTGATAGTTTAAATTTGTTTTTGAAGAAGAGAGAATTGTTGTGTTGTCTCTGGCCATGCCTTGATTGAAACTCCAGGAAAGGTGTTAGACATGTGTGAGCTCATGATTACCTCTCTCTTTCCCACTTCCTGTCATTCTTACTAGTTAAACCCAACAATTCACTTTCCATTTGGATACTTGCAATCTGTAAAATTTTTAACTTAAACATTATCATTGTAAATGAAAAATCATTTTATTGAAAAGATTACTATTGCACTGAAATATTAAATTTGTATTATATTGAAATATTAAAAATACTCTAAGATATTTCTATTCTCACAAATCTCATATTCTTAATATTATAAAAATCCCTACAAAGCTCAGTCTCCTTACCTCTCTTCCCCATGCATGTCCTTCCCTGAGCAGAAATGGATCTAAAGTCAGCTGGGAGAGTAGTGTCTAGCTGTTGACTGAATCATCCTGTATTTTAAAGCACATTTCAGCAGTTTTACTTTGTCTTTTGACCTAGACATCTCTTTATAACTTTTTGTCCTGGTCATCTATCCCAAATTTCCTGCATACCTGCAAGAGATTCCTGCAGTCTATTTTTCATCCTTTTCTATTCGTTTGTTGAGCTTACTAAATTCCTGCTTAAAATAGGGCATTGGTGAAAGCTATGAAGAAAACAGCTATTGTTCAGACTGGAAATGTCTGTTGCCAAGAATAGCAATGATTTCTCTGGTGCCATTTCTATCACTAAGGTTCTTATTCCTGGCAATTCAAAATCATCATTTAGAGATTTTATTGAACAAAGGAAAATTCAGTTAATGAGCCAACAAAAATGATCAGCCTCAAAGACTCAGTGCTAATGGGAAAATAAACAAAAGAACAAATGTGTTCAACCGTATTAATGCATTGCATGACTATTCTAAAGGATGCCACCTATCAACCTTGGAATAAACAAAACATAGGTTAAGAGCTGATAATAAACCTTTTCTTCTGAGGGCTAATTTGGACAACATCTCAGTGAATATATGACTAGAGCATAATGCAAGTACATAATCTAAGACCTTAAACCCAAAGCCTTTCAACTGAATATTCCAGTCTCTTAATATATATACACATATATATTAATTCATTGGTTCTATTTATTATGATTATGGACAGAAAGTGTACATTTTTTAATAGGAACCCAAAGACACAAGGTAGAAAATGAATATTTATAAATTGGCATTACTCTCTGTGGTTGGATTGTAACACTAATTTGAAAAATGCTCTACAGAGAGATCAGATATTTTTCAAGATTCTAGCAATAACTTATGCAGGACTGAGCTCCAGGAAATTAGGATCACCAGCCAGGGCAAAGTGTATAACAAAAGACAGACCTGTTAGAAAGTTCTAACTGACTTCACTTCATTATCTAAGATAAACTTGGTTCTGTTGGGTCATACATATAAGTACAGTATTGAGTCTTTGACCTAGCTTACAGTTGAATTTAAAAACTTCATAATGTGGTCTCATATACTCTTGAAATGTTACAACAGGGTTGATGGGCACAGTAAAATTGAGCTTTGAGACAATTTGAGGTTATAGCCTAAACTGGCCTGATAAATACTTGCCCCAATTCTGTACTTCACTGTGGAAGCTTCACATAAAGGTGTTACAGAGAAAGCTAGCAAAGGGAATCTAAGTAGCATGGAGTTAAATGTTGTACACCATGAGAAAGGTAGGAATATCAAATTCTAGACCTAATCTGGGAGCCTCTTTTATTTAGAAGTACTTTGTATTTGCTATTGCTTTTTCTCTTTTAGGTGTGAATGTTGTAATTCTAAGCCTAGCTACAAAATTATATGTTAAAGTATAAAAAAACAAAACCTGAATATTTGAAAGTGCCAAATATGGTGAAAGCAATCAAAGAGATTTTTGATGCATTTGTTTTAATTTGGAGAGTTAAGTTTTCGCTGAGACAAAATTTACCCCATGCTCTGAAATTTTGACCAGTATTGACTTTAGAATCACCCTCAGAGTAGATATCAGCAGCGAGCAGTCCTAAGCTCCCTGTGGACATTGACCTGGGAGGGCCAGGTGTGTACTCTGGATGGCTCACTTGATATCCACAGCTCACACTGCAAATGCTACACATTGGTCTGCTTTGTCATGGAATGCACAAAAGTCATTAGTAGTCTAGCTGTTGCTCTCTTAATGTTGAAAATTCATCTTTAATGGGTGTGTTAAATGAATAAAATTGGGTATTAAATTAAATATGCTATGATATTGGATAAACATTTGAAAAATCATGAGAAATTTGCATATTGGCCTCACCACTTCAATCATTATGTTCATCTTCAGAATATCAAACACTGTGCCTAAAATATTTTCTTAAAAATGAGATATACTGGATGAATGGTGAAATATTTTATAATATTTTCTAATTGAAAACATCATGCCTACAGTTTTAGCTACTCACATTGCTGAGCTTGCGGAAGAAAAGTTCAGAAGACTCCATCTTCAAAATAAGTAGCAAAACAGCCAGGTTGAGGGCAAGGCTCAAATGGCAAAACACCAGCTGAGCAAGCAAGCTGAGCAAACTCAAGGCCCTGAATTCAAATCCTGGAATCAACCACAAAAAGTATTTTTTATGTCTCCTAGAAAATATAGAGAATGCCAGGCATGGTGGCTCATGACTGTAATCCTAGCTACTCAGGAGGCTGAGATCTGAGGATCACGGTTCAAAGCCAGCCCAGGCAAGAAAGTCCGTGACACTCTTATCTCCAATTAACCACTCAGAAAACTGAAGTGGTGCTGTGGCTCAAGTGGTAGAGCTCTAGCCTTGAGCTGAGGGACAGCATCCAGGCTCAGAGTACAAGCCCCACGACTGCCAAAAAAAAGAAAGTATAGAGAATATATTTAAATTATTACTAAGATATTTAGGTTAAAATATTTCAATTTTTTTCTTCTCACTATCAGATATTTATGTGTTTGTATGTGTGTGTTAGAGGCAAAGCATAAGTAGTAGGATAAGTGTTCAAGCTATCCCAGGCACAAATCAGGACCCTATCTACAACGTAACCAACACAAAAAGGGGGCTGACGGTAGTGTTCAAATTCAAGTGATAGATTGTGTGATAGATTCAATGTTCATTTATTTCAAAAAATGAAATACAAAATGCTATGGCGCAAGCCTATAGTTGTAGCTACTTGTGAGGCCACAATTACAGGGTGGTTGTTAGAGACTTGCTAAAGTATACTCTATCTCAGTCTATGACTGGGGCACAGGTAACCTGTCAGCACAGCAACAAAGAGAGGCACAAAAAAGAGGCTCACAGTCTAGGATACTCAGCCATAAAGTGAGAGTCTATTTTGAAAATACCCAACACAAAAATTAGCTGGCAGACTTGCTGATGTGGTAAGTTGTTTAGCTAGCATAAGAAGCCCTGAGATCAAACCACACAGGGACAAATTCCTAGATCATGCTTTTGAAGGCTAATTGTACAATAATGATTTTTAAAACTTTCTAAGAAAGTATACCCAAAATATGCATTTGATCTATTAAATACTTAATGTGAAATTGTCTATTTGGTGATAAATTTGTGCTGTTTTAATTTGCCAGTACCAAAACTGAACTCAGAGTTTCGCACTTGCTCAACTGATACACTACCACACGGACCATATCTCAAGCATGGCTTTTTGCTGATTATTTTGGCAATAGATCCTCTTAGACTTTTCTGTCATGGCTGGCTTCAAAACAACACTCAGCTCTTCTCTTTACTAACTCTTCTTTTTCTACAATTATGCTGCTTCTCTTTTGGAATCGTAGAATCCAAGAGACATGATAGCAATCTTTCCTGAATCACTGAATTTACCATTTAAAATAAATTGTTTCAGTCATCTACAAGAATGCCATCTGCAGTAAGCACTAAAAACCTAAAAGCGAATTACATACCAGAAGACCTTGCCTACAGACCTTGCGCCCACACCAGAAATTGCTGCCTCCCCACAACACAATTCTTCAACTTACACATACTAATGTTACATATAGAACCAAAACTGCATCTTGCTATCTTACATATTTCCTTCTTTGTGCATCTAGTTATCTTATGATGTAATTATTAGCTATTCAATGTGATTTACTCTCTTTTTAAATCAAAACATTTGAAGCCAATGTTACTTTAAAACTAGGACTTTTAAGATATATTAAAATACCTATTCTATTTAACATTTTAAAATACTTTTGTGTTTTGTAGTAGATGAGTGTTTTTTGTGTTTTGTAGATATGAGTCTATAATTTTATAGCTTCCAGAGGAAAATATTTGAATTCATTTGCTATTGGGAAAGTTTTATTTTGTATTGAAAATCACTCTCTCTCTTCCTCTCTTGTTTGCTCTCTCTCTTTCCCCCTTCTTCTGGATGTAAACTTTCAATTATGGTTGTAATTAACTTTTCAAAGTCTATTTTCATTGAGCATTACCAAAAGAAAATTTTATTCCTTTCAATTAGAATAAATTTAAATACTAACCGGTAGTCAATTTTTATTTTATTATATTTGGAATAATACAAGTAAACACACAACAGGGACAAGTGATAATAATAATAATAATATAATAATAATAATAATAATAATAATAATAATAATAAAATGGCTAGTAAAATACTTGATTTCCCACATATATCAATGAAAAATCTGGTAAAACTTGTACATGTAAAGCCAAGGAATTAAATAATAAAATGCACATATCACAATGGATAAAAGGTTGAAAGATGCATCAGAAAGACACACTTTAAACTTCTAGACTCATAAAGCACATTGTATATTTTCTATTATTTTAAAATTAAAATACTTTGTTCTGTATTTTGTTATGTAAGCTCATTTAGAAGGATTTTTCCCTACTGGCTAGAAGTCAGAATTTGATGTAGACCACAGTGAGAACATAGCACATTTAACATGGGGTTAATTCAGAGCTATAGGAGTTCTAAAGGACTTCAGACGTAATATAAAATGCCAGAATTCTTTCTGCATATTTTATAGCTACCTCTGTCATGGGCCAGTGGCAACTACCTCTTCCATTCTCTAAGACTGGAGAAACAAGTTTAATTCTCCTGAAGCTATGTTATAAATCCCAAGGTTTAATTTTTCTTTGATTCATATATTGACATAAGACTGATAATATTATCTCACATTCTCTGAGTTTTATGTAGACACAAAGTTCAGGAATAAGCCATTATACTTACAAACCAAGAGCATTTCCCAGTTTTCAATAATGGTAGTCATTAAGAATTCTTAGAATCTTAAGAATTCTTAGATCTTGCTTAATTCTTTCTTTCTGATTACACGTGGAAATAATAGAGCAGATCATGATTATCTGCTGTACCTAGTCCTTGATACTGAGAAGTATGGTATTTCCTACCTTTTATCAGAAGTACTATGGACTCAAGTCATTTTGAACAATGGAATATATATTTTCAGTTTGTATGTTAATTTGGCAAGCTTTTAAGTTTTCAATTTAGCATGGGAATTTATATATGCCTATATCTTAATTATTTTAAATGGATTTGTTGAGAATCTAAACTGTAAGTCACTGAGACATACTCAAAGATGGATCTATCTATCTATCCATCTATCTATGAACTTATGAAATAACTTATCCAGAAGTTATTACAGAGCTATAAAGTAGGCTAAATCTTATAAATAAGTGATAGTGGCCAGCTAATACCTCTTCAATACCAGTAGAAACTCCACATCATAACCAGGGCTTCATTCATATTTTTAGTTTTTATTTCCTCAATCTTGACACAGCAATAGGAACTATATACCAAAGGTCATTTCTGTCCACTGTACTGATGTATGATAGATATGGTATGTAAATGCACAAGCTAATAAATCTCAATTACTTCACTCAAATGTTCTTATGTGCTGGTAATAATACTTGAACCAAAGGCTTCATACTCTCCCTTGGCTTTTTCACTCAAGGTTCCTGCTCTACAACTTGAGCCATACCTCCACTTCCAAATGTTTATTTCAAGATTACAGTTTGTGTTACTCCAAAGTCATCAGTTGGCTTCATGTTATCAATTTCTAAAGAGATTCAGGAGGACACGTAACTCACTACCTAATAACTAAACTTTCTGCAATCCACATTCTTCTTGCTTGCTGAACAGAAGAAAGAGGGGACTAAAGAAGCAAAACTGAACTCTTTGATTTACATAAAACAGTCAGATTAAGGGCAATCATCTTTTTTTTTTTTTTGGGTCCGGTCATGGGGCCTGAACTCTGGGCCTGGGCGCTGTCCCTCAGCTCTTCAGTTCAAATCTAGCGCTCTACCACTTGAGCCACAGCGCCACTTCCGGCTTTTTTCTTTTTGCTTATGTGGTGCTGAGGAATCGAACCCAGGGCCTCAGGCATGCAAGGCAAGCGCTCTACCACTGAGCCACCTTCCCAGCCCCGCAATCATCTTTTTAAAGTAAGTTTTTTATTGTAAAAATTCTGTACAGAGGGGTTACAGTTACATGAATAAGGTAATGAGTACATCATTGCCTCCTTTTTTGTTTTTCCCCTACTATCGTTTCCCTCCCACCTCCCCAACTACTCCCCCTGCCACCCTGCTCCATGGGGTAACATACCAAAGAAACAAAAAAGCACATAGTACATTATAAGTATGTAAAAAACAATAACAAGAAAAAAAAACACTTGTGTCCCTGTCTTGGGGTTCATTTCACTTAACCTCATCTTATATGCTCATATGGTCATATGTACATAGCTTTTGACCTTTTTTGCTTGTCCTAGACATATACTAGTTATTGCAAATGAGGGAAACCATGGGACCTGTGTTTCTTTGGGCCTGGCTTACTTCACTTAATATAATTTTCTCCAAACTTTCTATTTCCTAACAAATGGGGTGATGTCATCTTTTCTGATGGAGGCATAGAATTCCATTGTAAGTATATATATATATATATATATATATATATAAATTTATATTTATGTATATATACATAATTTTCTAGATCCATTCATTTACTGCATCTACTGAGGGCATCTGGTTTGGTTCCATAGTTGTGCTGATAGCTATAGCATGGCCTTGTTTGTGATGGTTTTGGTAAATGCCCAAAAGTGGAATTGCTAGGTAATATGGAAGCTCTATGTTGAGTCTTTTGACTCCAAAGTGGTGGAACAAGTTTACACTCCCACCAACAATGCAGTAGGGTTCCCTTTTGGTCCCATCCCTTCCAGCATCTGCTGTTATTAGATTTCTTGATTCTAGACATTCTAATTGGGGTGAGGTGGAATCTCAATACTGTTTTGATTTGCGTATCTTTTATGGCTAGAGAAATTGAGCATTTCTTCATGTATCTATTGGCCATTCTTATTTCCTCTTCAGAGAAGTTTCTCTTTAAATCTTTAGCCCACTTACTTATCAGGCAGTTGTTTCAAAGACCTCGAAGTCAAAGCAGGCACCCTGAAAACATTACAGGAAGGAACAGGAGAAACACTAGGTCTCCTTGGCACAGGATAAAATTTTCTTAATAGAGACCAGAAACACAACAAGTCAAAGAAAAGTTGGACATATGGGATTGCAGGAAGATGCAGAGCTTCTGCATGGCAAAGGACATGGCTAACAAGATCAATAGAAAGCCCACGGATTAGGAGAAGATCTTCACTAGCTATACAACAGACAAGGGTCTCATATCTAAAATATACTTAGAACTCAAAAAATTAAATCCCCAGCAACAAATTCTCAAAGAAACAAAGAGAAATCATCTTCAACCCTACTGCCACCTCACCCTTTCACTTTCACTCACATCTAAGTGCAACAGCTAGTCACATGGCTTTCCACATGGCAGAACATGATGCACTATAGACAAGTACAAAAACTCTCCCATAGTCACAGGGGGAGAAATTTCATAAAACATCCAACTTCAAGTGGACATAGTACATTTGGAAATTGCAGATGCTAGAAAAATGAAAGAAGACAAATAGGACCAATGATATAAATAATAGCAATATTAACAAGAAGAAAAAAAAAGAAGTATTATTTATTTGGGGTTTAGAAGTGTCCATTTGACACAACTACCTCTAAGGACTATGGCTATGCAGATGAAAAAAACTGAAGTGCTGAGAGGTTAAGTAACTCATCCAAGTTCACACAAGCAGATGGTGACACTAAAATTTGAATCTAGGCAGTCTCCCTCCAGATTTCACTAAAATAATGAAAGAAATCAGAGGGTAGCCTCTGGAGAAGGTCAGCTTGTTGTTTTCCATGAAGCCTCGCAGAGTGACATCAGTGCTGTAGTAACAGTGAAGAGTTTTGAATTCTTTACAATTATATAACTTTTAGCTTCCATCCTTTAGATGGTAGTTACATAAAACAGTCAGGCAAAGGGCAATCATCTTGAACCCTACTGCCAACAAGAAAGTGTGAACCAAGACAGAATGTGTTTCTCTGATGAGGATTTAGCCTGTCAGTTTGCAGCACCTTTACAGCTCACTCCACACCTGATAGTCATTTCCATATGCTAACAGCTTTCTGGCACTCTGTTGAACAGCTCCATATATGTATTACCTCTGGACACATGTCCTATTCCTCAGCTAGGCGGTGGCTATATTTCATTCCTCATCTGTCAAGGCTCCTGATGACAGGATATAGGTGAAAGATTCAAGGATTCTGAAGGCATTGTACAGAAGCTGCTGATGTCCATTTTCCACCTGTTCATTTTATAATAAGTTCAAATTCATATGGATGGCATAACTGAAGCAAAGATTGAAGCAATTATTTCCAGCAATTAGGTCTGCCTCCTTGGTTCTTTGGTGTCATGATTTCATTTCATTTACTCATTGTTTAACGTATATGGGATGTTAGCCAGAAAGTACATGCACGAATGAAAGAAGAAGTTAATTGCACAAAAATCAGATAGCAAGATCATGCTCTTTACCTGAAGTCTCCTGCTGGTGCATAAACCAAAGTTATTACAAGATTCAAAAGTGATTTGAGGGCTGGGAAGGTGGCTCACTGGTAGAGCACTTGCCTTGCATGCATGAGGCCCTGGGTTCAATTCCTCAGCACCACATAAGCAAAAAGAAAAAAGCCGGAAGTGGCACTGTGTCTCAAGTAGTATAGCGCTAGCCTTGAGCTGAGGAGCTGAGGGACAGCGCCCAGGCCCAGAGTTCAGGCCCCACAACCGGACCCTCCCTCCCAAAAAAGTGATTTAAGATCCAAATACCTTAGTTTAATACCTTATTAATTACATACCTTAATACCTGGATTCTCAGAGGTAAATCACAATTCTCCTTTTACTTTTCAATGTGCTTAGGAAGACCTTTAAATGAAAATTTGTTGCTTAAAGAATATTAATTTAGGGTGTAGGTGTTGCTCATTGTAGATTGCTTGCCTAAAATGCATAAAGTTGTCAGTTTGATTCTAAGCACTGTAAGGGACAAAAAGGATTATCAATTTAATTATACTTTAAATAAATATCCTTACAAGTGTTCCACACTTTTAAATATTTTTAAAAGTAAATTATCCTTTTAAGGTAATTTTTAAATTAGACATTTAAAAATTCTAACATTTTTTATTTTTGTTGCTGCTGGGGACCAAACCACTATCACCATAACTTTGAGACACCTTCAAGCAATTAGTTTTGCACTACTTTCTGCCATTGCTTCAGTTAGATTCCCATTAGCTTTTGTCTATTTGGCCAATTCATTTCTTCAACATACATGGAGTACTCACGACGTGCTAGAAATTGTCCCAGATAGTACAATAGAAAAAGATAAATAAAGCAAGACTTGTGATCACAGGAGACACACAATGAAATGAGACAGTGTGGCATTACTGCTTAAACCACAGTGAATTTAATTCTGAAACAAAAATGTCCTAGTTTCAACAGCTTAACACAGTAAAATACAATTTTACATTTTCTGAAATGTAAGCAATTTTCCATTAACATCAGCATAATCTGTAGGTAGAATGGGAAAGAAATGCCCCATGCAGTGACTCATAAATACAGGCTTTCTTTCCAGTGGCTCCAGCTTGAATATGAAGGGGATTTTTTGTTTTAATTAAATAGGAGAAAGAAAAAACATGGAACACTGAACAGGGGTTTACTTGCAGGTAGATCATGTGGCCCCAATGTAAACACAAAGATGGTCAGATACAGGATCTATCTATGTTACTAGAGAATCATTGTAAACCTTGAAAATAAGTGCTTACAAAAGAATGTTTCTGGAAGTATGTTCTCTGCTCTGATGACACCAAACAAAAACGAGTTAAACGTAACATGGCACGGTAGCTCATATATATAATGATGAAGTTGAGGGATGAGGCAGGAAGATCATTAGTTTATGACTCGTTTGGGGTACACAATGGTATCCAGATTAACCTTGCCTACAGCCTGGCACCCTGTCTCAAAAAGAGAACATTACAGCTTTATTATTCACTTCTTTAACAAACATCTTCTCAAGTATCTTTTATACTTGAGGAAAGGGAGCAAGCAATGAGGAATATATAATAGGGATGCAATACATACTCTTCTTTCTGAAAGCACACAACTGGGTGGGGAGATTAGAGCGAATACCACAGTATACCACATGGAAGGAAAAGTCAGACTTAGGGCAAGGCTACTGTGGTGAAACTCAGGATACACCATTCTTTCAGAACTCATATCATTCACACATCCTCCCTAGCCAATACTTTTTATGAGAATGGCATCACCAAGGACTGAGCACTGCAGTGCTCCTGATTTCTAGCCAGGGACCAGAACTAGGCAATGGAGGGAGCAGTGTGGTTCGAAAAGACAAGGGGAGGATAGTAACCTGGGCCATAACAATGACTGTGCTCTGGCTATGACTCAGCTCCCTTTTCACTCTTTCCTATGGCAAATCGCTCAGAACTATTTCCTAGACTTAAAAGTAGCCAAAGCCTGGAAACAATAAGTTGTGCTAACAAGATTCATTTGTGTAAACATTCAAATGCAGCTATGTAGTCAGGACTTTTTTGTTGCTACTATTTTAATTAGTGAATGAGGCTACAGAGTTGTTAGCCTGTAAAGAGAGTTATGGCAGTTGGCCTTCCTATCCCAGTGTTAAGTGCAGTTACAGGCAATTCGAATACAGGCTTGTCGGCTCTTGTCAGCTCTTACCCAGGTTTGGTTTACTTGGGACTCATCAGTCCAGTAACTGGTGAGTCTCCTAGTCATTTTGCATGCATTTAATTTCCTGCAATAAATCATTTTCTAATATGTGCTTACTCTATTTAATTCTGCCTGAAGCAACATGCTTAAACTCAGGGAGATACACATGCACATCCCACCCCCGCCCCACACATATTTTGTGATTAAGATATAGCTACCAAGTATGGTAACACTTAAAGATGGCATTACAAAAGGGTGTCACCATACTTCATAATTTGTTGTCATTTTTGTTTGCTGCCATCAGAACATAAAATGAACTTCTGGAAACTTTTTATATATGTGGAGGAAATATTTTGTGAAACTATTCAATCTACTGAAGATCCATTTGACCACTGATTTTAAATATTTGCAATGATTACTAGAAAATGTATAAATGCATAACTACTCCTATTTGAGAGTCAGCAATTGTGTTCTACATACAATTTCATACATATATGATTTTCCAGGGCCAAGTTAGTTGTGTTTTCTTTTTTCTTAAGATTTAGAATTTAGCTGTGAATAAAATGTAGTACTAAAATGTGATTGGAATGAGATATACTGTCTTTAAAATTTTCTTGCTGCTGTTACCAAGAGCAGAAGCTCACAGAGCATATAGAAAGGACAGTGGCTCTCCTTGTGAGCATACTGTGTATATGGGTTAGAAAATAATGGATCTGAAGAATGTCCAGATTAAGCAGCTATAAAGATGAGCCTTCTGTCCCCTCCTCTACTTCTCTGCAGCCACATGGTGTCACTCCATGTCTCCTGCTATTTACATTTATATTGTATCTTCCTCTCAGCTTTTCAACTGTATAAAATGACTTATCTTCCTCTCAGGCTGAGAGCATCCTGGCTCTGAATAGATACTAATAGCCTCTCTCTTTGTATCCCTTCAGCTGCTGCTCTGATTTACTTTCCCATTCAAATCTTGAGAAAAGCCATGATTGATGGGCTTATTCATTTTCCCCCCTGATCCAGCTTAGAACTATTTCATTCTCCTTGTACTTTGCCCAGTTTTTATGATGAGATTTTTTTTTCACTAACTCTTTTAGCCTTGAACTGTGACTCTCCCAATCTCTGTCTTTCAATTAGCTGGCCACTACTGGTCGTACCAACCTTTCTGTGAGTGCTACCTAAAATATTCTAAGTGTTCCAAGTATGTTGGCCGTTCCAAAATCCACCGGAAAGATGACTCAGAACTTAGGTGATCATAGATCTCCACAGGCACTCATAAGCTTCTTTGAAATAACAGTTTATCACAATTACTTATTCAAGTTTATCTTGGGCAAATAAAAGGTTTCTACTGGAATACTGTAAGTAGTATTTAAGACTTACCCAAACTATCCTAGTGCAAGAAATTCTAAAGTATTTTTTTTAGTTTACCCTGCTTGTAAGCTAAGTTCAACTGTCATGTCTTCATGGGTGCAGAAGTCATGAAACTCTATGATCAGACACAAGGAATAGTCATTACTAACAACACTTATGGTTAGATAAGTATCCACCATAGGCTCATGTGTTAATGATGTGATCATATTGCCATTATGGGAAGGGGTTGAATCTTTCATGGGTAGGGAGTGGTGAACAGAAGTTAAGAAACTGGGATGAGCAGATCTCTGCTCCTTTCTCTCATTCATTTCCTCAGTGCAGGAGATGAGCTACTTAACTCCACCATACAACATGCTTTCACCATGTTGTGCCACCTCAATACAGGTCTAGTAGCAATAGAGGCAACTGACCATGGTCTGAAATCTCTGAAACAGTCACTGTAAACTAAAAAGCTGATCACAGATACCTTGTCACACTAATGGAAATTTGGCCAACACACACAGTGACAGCAACAACCTGAATATCATCATTTACATGCACCAGTTCTATGGGCATCATTGGCACAGGCCAACCTGATGAGATAAAGCCACTGCCATATAGCATGGGTTGTGTTACAGGAAAGGATTCTGTGCCTTGGGAACTCTAATCTTCTATTAGTGAAGCAAATATTCATATAACCACAGTGGACAAGCAATGGGATTTGTTATGTCCCAGAGGGAAATCTTATCTCTATCTTCCAAGGCCATATGACCAATAAGCATCTATGATGAAACCATCAAAAATAAAAGCTTCCAGTGGCTCTGATGTAAGATATTCAGAAATATGAGCAATCAAGACCGAAGTTTCTCTCTTCAGGGTAGTTTACTTATTTATACCCAAAGAGGAATGATTTTAAAAATCAGCATTACCAAATGATAAGTTTAATTAAGTTTTATGAGTTCACTGGTATTAGCCTTGCTATAAACTTTTTAACTTTTTAGCATGTCAGTTTATGAGTACATATGTTGTTTATTCATCCAATGTCAATTTCTGACTATAATAAACCTTAATCAATGTCACCCCTTCCATCATTCTCCCCTGCCTCTCCTAACTGCATTTGTCTGTTTTTGTTTTCTTGTGCCAGTATTAGGGCTTGAACTCAGAGCCTGGGCACTGCCCTTAGTTTTTCACTCACAGATGGCACTCTACAACTTGAGATACAACTCAACTTCTGGCTGTTTGGTGATCAATTGGAGATCAGAGTCTCATAAATTTTCTGGTTTTGAATTACATTTCTCAGTTCTTACCCCCATGGAGAGGATTACAGGCATGAACCATTGATACTGGGCTTTGGTATATTTTTAATTTGTAATAAAGTATAACTTGGCTGAATCTCTTAATAACAAGGTGCTGCTTGGCTCATGAGTAGAAAATTCAAAATTACATTTGGTCAGTCTCACAATCTTATTTTGATTATTATCTTTTAACTCAAACTGTCATATAAATTTGAGTAAAAACAACAAACAGAGCGTAAGACCTTATGTTCAAGCCCAAACATAAATTCATGAAAACAAAAGCTTTGTTTTCATCCAAGGTTTTTGTCAAACTACTTAGCAAATTTTTTTAAAATAAATGAGATTAACAATGAAGTTGAACTTTCCAATGCAAAGATGTCTCATTTTTAAAATAACAAATAATTATTTTTACTGATTTATGCTACCATTTTTCTATATTATCTGGAATTTGCAACAAAGTTCTACTTTAAAATTAAAGAAAATAATATAATTATATCTGGGATCTGCATTAACATTATTAACTAATTACATTATACATTTTTCATATTAAAATGCTTATTTAGAGCAGTGATGCAATAAAAACATTTCCTTCATAAATGGAATGATCTAACAAAAATTAATCTTGGAAGACTTCATACCTGGTATTTTTATTTAAGGGATAAAATCAATATGCATATTTAATAGTCAACAGAGAAGTCAACTACTTATGGTCTTGGCAGAATAACAATGGAAACAAAGGTCTTGAAGTAAGGAGTAAAAAAGATGTACAAATCAAAGTTCCAACATTTCATTATCTATCTATTTATTGCCAGTACTTGGGCATGAACACTAGGTCTTATACTCTTGCTTGGCCTTTTCATTCAAAAAACCAGCCCTCTACCAATGGAGCCATGCATGTACTTCCAGTTTCTTTACTGGCTAATTGGAGGTAAAGAGTTTCAAAGATTTGTCTTCCAGGGCTTTCTTTGAACATTGATTTTCAGCCCTCAGCTTCCTGAGTAGCTAGGATTACAGATATGAGCCACCAGTTCTTGGCTGTTTTTCTGTACTTTTCCCCCAAGTCCCCTGACAAACTAACCTAGATATTAGTCATTGTGTAAAAGCTTATATACTGTCTTTCCCTGGGCTACATGTCTTTCCACAAAAGTGAAGGCCAGCCTCACTTGCTCTCTGTTCCATATCACTGCTCACATATGCACTGTTCCCCCAAACTTCCAGTAATCAGAATCTCTATCCTGACAAGAGCATGGTCTACAGCAGGACCCCTACCTGGGCATTACTGATGAAGTCTGCAGCTACTGGGCTACCATCTTATTTGCCACTGCTTGGGACATGAATGATGCAGTCCACAAACCCATTCTTTTTTCTACTTTCTCAATTTACTTGTAGTACCAACAGTGCCTGATATGATCCTCCAGAAAACACAGAGCAAATCGTGATTAGAGATGCAAAATATTTCCAAGAGAGACATCTGTAGAAGGTAAAGGGAAGAAGAGAAAAAGATAAAGGTAGGTGGAATCCACAGACCACCCTGGTGGTATGAAGCTTGTGAAAAAAGAGGGACTGGAGAATTGGGAGTAAGAGAATCTGACTGCAAGCCAATTGGTAAAACTGGCCTGTCCTTCAGACAGGTCTCCATATCAGACAGTAAGCAAAGTCCCAGATCTAGCTTCCCTGTTATGTTTGCTCACTGACTGGGGCCAGGAAACGGATAGTTCCAGAAAGAACATTGATGGATCTCAAAGACAGTGACTCAGAGGAGGTTATTGCTCTTGCCCTACTTGCAGCACACATCTCTGGGTATCACATTCTAGGGGCAGCCATAAGCATCTTCAAGCTTCCATGTCAAAGGTAGGTAGATTACAGTGGAGCTAGAATTGCCTCCGTAGGCAAATAGAAATCTCTGCTGTGAGTCAAGAGACTGAACTATTTATTGCTTTTGATAGTTCCCAATTGAACTTTTCTTGTCTGTGTATCATACAGTCTGGTTGTGAATAATGTGGACTGTCTTTGAGAAGTATATCTTCCTTTTTCATTATTTTCACTTTTTGTCTTTGTGATCTATAACAGGGTTATAATTACTTAAGTCACAGACAATACTGTAATCCACAGCTACTATCCAATGCTTGATGCCTCTCTCCCTACTTCCACTATGTATTTTTGATAACATTACCCAAAGGTAGAAATCCTAAATGACAAGAACTCTTCCAACTGGGTACCTCTCCATCACAAGACAGACTTTCTGTCCTCAAGTCCTTATGTATATTTTCCCTAGTACTAGAATTTGAACTCAGGGCCAGGCCCTATTCCTTAGCTTTTTCCACTCATGGCTAGTGCTCTACCACCTGAATCACAGCTATTCTTCTAGAAATGTGGTTGTTAATTGGACTCTCCAAGCTGAGTCTCAAGGACTTTCCTTTCCCAGGTTGGCTTCAAACCATGATTTTCAGTTCTCAATTGTGATTATAGGTATAATAATGGCACCCACCTATTCCTTGTTCTTTAGTAGGTTGGGGCAGGTCACATCTATTCATGATTTAACATGATACACTAAGATCAATTTAAAAAATCACACTCAGGTCACAATAATGATGCAGCTTCAATGAATGTGTCGGATTACGTTAGAACTTCAATGAATAATAGTGATGTTCTGGTTAAAATGAACCACAGCCCAAGAAAACTTGAAGTGTTCTCACATCATAAAGTCTGTATCTAAACAAAAAAGAAACAAACAAAAAACCTGAATGGAACCCTGGGCCACTGATTCAAGCCTGAAATCTTATTCAAGAGACAGAGATTTGAGGATTCTCTTTCCAAGCCAAGTCAGGAAAGTCCAAGAGACTCTTATCTCCAACTAAGAACCAAAATGGCAAAGGTGGTGATGTGGCTAAAGTTATAGAGACCAGCTCAGGGACTGGGTCTAAGCTGTCAGTTCAAGCTTCAATACACACACACACACACACACACACACACACACACACACACACACACACACACACACACACACACACACACACACACACACACATACACACACACATGCACGCACGCACACATACAAAATATGACCACAATCCTAAAGATATACAATATATTGCAAAGGAAAAATTGATAATTTGAAAAGATAATTTCAAAACCACCAATAGTGATTAATATATTTGATCCATTATGCTATAACGTAACCTATTTCTCTGACATTAAAACATTGGAAAGTGGACTGACAGGAAGGAAGGAAAGAAGGAAGGAAGGAAGGAAGGAAGGAAGAAAGAAAGAAAGAAAGAAAGAAAGAAAGAAAGAAAGAAAGAAAGAAAGAAAGAGAGAAAGAGAGAAAGAGAGAAAGAGAGAGAGAAAGAGAGAAAGAGAGAGAGAGAAAGAGAGAGAAAGAGAGAAAGAGAGAGAAAGAGAGAGAGAAAGATATATATATATCTACATATACATATATATGTCAAAATCATGTAGGAGAACAAATACAATTAATTTATTAAGTAATCAATTTATCAACATATTATATGATGTTTATGGGATTTGTTTTTTAAGGGTTTTATGCTTTAATTTGATTTCTTCTGTCATTCAAATAAAAATTGAGGCCAGTATCACCTTCAATATTGTAAATTGATTCTATTTCTCTAGAGGAGAAAGAATATTTTAAATTGTATGAGCCTTACATGTGCATAAAGCTGATGTAATTCAGCTTTTGCTAATCTACCTATAGGTTATTCTCCTCTGGACGATATGCACACAAGTATTAAAAATTTGTGTGTATATTCAAGACAGGCCTTGAACTCAGAGCTCTAACTCTGAGGTTCTACCATTTGAGCCACACTTCCAGTCAAGACTTTTGCCAGTTAACTAGAGATAGAGTCTCAGACTTTTCTACTGGAGTTGCATTTGAACCATGATTTTCAAGTCTCAGCCTTACAGGCAAAAGCAATACATACTAGGCTTAAGAGTAAAAAATTTTAAAACATTATCATGCACTGTTATTTGTGTTCCTAAATGTTGGTCGAAAATATATCTTAGATGAGATTATGAAACTGTATTACTTTATTGAAATAAAATTAAGTTAAGATTACTACATATATTTTTATAAGGAAAGGTTCTTAACCCTTAATCCATGTTCCAGACGGAATCTGTGCTGGATGACAGAATGTGTGTCATTGAGTTTGGAGAAAAGGGAGGACACATTATCCCTGGTGAAATTGTAGTTGAGTAGAAAAACAACAGACTGAAAGTCAGCATAGTCCATTGCTACTCTCACTTCTACCCCAAGTCAGGGCTCTTTCTCTTACTTTGATGTAGAAAATCAGAGCTTGATCAAAGTTTCTAAAAGGATGGGAAAAGTCAACAGGATAGATAAAAGCTATCATTACTGACTCATTCTGCTCTGCTCTGTGATATAAAACCAACAAAAAGTTTAGTATCATGACAGATTAGTCAGTGATTAGTATTAACCCTTATCAATGTTTATCAAGCTCCATTGACATGGATCTTGTCTGTTTGTTATTAGAGAGAAAATAAGGAATAACTGAGATTTCCTGAAACCATCTAGTAACAGTAGCAAAGACTCAAATAATGATGGCTTCAAAAAAGTAGATTTTTTTCATATAAAACCAATCTAGAGATAAGCAGTAAGAATGAAAGTTTGACTATGTCCTTATAGATCAAGGTTCCTTTTTCCTCTCTATTTGCCTTTATCGGAGTGGCACATAAGACCAAAAAAGGCTGCAAGAGAACTCGCGATACATTGGTATTTTTTCTACAGCAAGGTGAAAGAAAATTGAGAAATGATAGCAAAGTATAGGATATTTATAACACCCTTACAGCATCTTTATATTCTTCTTTTGTTATTCCTTATTGATAACAATGTCATCCCTTGGCTATAGGTAGCCACAAGAGAAGAGGTAAGAATCTCACTTTTTTCAGGACTCTAAGACATTCACCAAGCCTCACGGATGTTGCTGCTAAGGAAGTCTGGGAGATTATATGCTAGCAAGCAGCACACATCTCTGCACAATACATTCAGCTTGTCTTCTAAGAATGCATAGCAATTGCCACTCTCCATTTTGAAGAATTTATTTAGGTTCAAGTTTCCATTCTCAGCTCTTATCTGTTTTCTTCATTTCATTTTCATTGTTGATAACCAGCTGATTTTCTTTTATTTTTTATTCAGTTTCTGGAGAGAATGTTTGGCAATTCATTTGGACATCTGCTTTACTACTAAGTTGAATTCTTCCCAATATTTCTCTCAAAAAATAAAAATAAAAAACATAGCTCCCCCTTGGCACAATCAATAAAGCGACAGTCATGTGACTAGACCTTAAACTTTGGGCTGGGCTCAGTTAGTTCCCATACAAATTTGAGCTTCCTAATTTGTTCTCAGACTCCTTCATCCTAGGCTGGTTTATCTACTATTAGGCACAGCTGTTACAATAGAGATACCTAGGGGAAAATATTTTGTAAGTTTCACTGAAGTCTTGCTGTTCATTTTCTAGGTCAGCTGCTCACTGATAAAACATTCATGTCCATAATTCCCAGCAGTTCTAGACCTCCTTACACGAGATCTGTTTTACATAGTATAGGATAATTTTTCCCTTCCTATTGACAGTTTTACAAAACACACTCTCCAGACCTCATAGTAAAAGTGGGTTACTCACAGATAACATTTTTCTTACCAGAACTCTTCACCACATAAAACAAGGGATCACTATGTTCTTTCACAGTGCCTGCCCAGTTTAATATTTCAAGACAGTTATAGCACATTTCTTTATTTATCTCTCACTCTGTCAACTGCTAGGCTTCAGTTGTTGGCAGGTGTACTCTGGCACTTTTCAGTGAATATCCTTATACACCTTCCAGCAGGAAGAGCTTCAAAGAATTAGTCCATTTACTATTAACGATTACGCAACACATGCTTTGACAGGCTACTTCCTAGAACTGCAGAACGCATTGTTCTTAATTGGCAACTGATAGAAAGAGTGTAAAAACAACTCCTCCCTCCCCCCCCAATATTAAAAACCAGTGGGACTATCCCTCACATCAAATACCATCTATGTATATTTCAATAATCAAGATGGCATAGAGTCAGAGAATATTTCCACAAAGAGCTTCAGAGAGATCAAATCTCTGGCAATAAGGTCAAATTCATGTCCAGTCACCAGATGTGTGAATTCTAATATGGATCTCCAAACAAACATGGGGATCAGAAGGTTCTTTACCTTCTTATCTGATGGATGTTTTCATTTTACAGTCTAAAAAGCTAAAGAGCTGCTCTGTTATCCAAATTTCAGAAACTTAGCTAGAACATTTTAAAATCTGCTTTTTCTTTTAGAATCTTGAAAATTCCCCACTCTTCCTTTTTTTCTTTATTCTAATTCCCTCAGACAATAATCTATACTTGTTTCACATGCTTGCTTGCTGTCTATTATTTATTTCGTTTTGATACTGTGGTCTGAACACAGCCTCACTCTTGCTAGACAGGTGCCCTATCACTTGAGACTTTCTTATTTAGACTTTCTTATTTTAATGTTTTTGCTTTAGTAATATTTTGGCCATAGATTCATGCTCCTGTCTGGGGTTAGTCTTGTTTCCTGATTTTCCTGTCTATGTCTCTCACTTAGTTTGGATTACAGGTATGCACTACAACATCGATCTTTACTTACTCATTTCTTTCCTTTTTACAACTTGGCATATGGTATTGCCTCAAATATACCCAGAGTAAAATAGCATATGCTATAAGAACAAATACAACCTAAAACTATAGTAGATACATAGACAGGCACAGGCATGTGCACTCACCCACGTGCGCACACGTGCGCACACACGAACACACACTTCATACATACACAGGAGCTTCCTTCTCATCACACAACCATCTATCTAGGCAGCCCCCTTCCATGGGAGTCAGGAAGCTAGACTTTGTTCCAGAATCACATTTTTTAGCCACCACACTCAGTGTTTAGGGACCAATAAGCAGCAGATCTTCTTTATCTCCATCCAGATGTCAGTTACACTCATAGTTCATTCAGTATAAGTAGTCACATGGTTTTGACTGTAAGATGGCAGTGATTTTCACAACTAAGCAGAAGATACTTGGGTCAAAGGAATCTTCAGGAGTGTTTGCCATACTACTAAGAGAAAACAGCTGGCTATTTCAAAATACATTTCCTAAAGTACTAAGGATAAGCTCAGAAAGGTCCCAGTCCTTTTGTTTTTACTGTGTTTTTCCAATAGGTTTCCTTACGTTCTCCAAGGCTGGCTCAATCTGCTATAATCTTCCTCCCAAGTATACAGGCATTTACCACCATATCCTGTCCAAGATTTACACTCACTGATTTCACCATTTTCCCTCATGGTTTTTGTTGTTGTTGTGGTGGTGGTGGTGGATTTTTTTCTTATTTTCCATCTACGCTTTTTTTTTTAACTCTTTGTTAAGATTGTGGACATATTTTCTAAAAAATAAAGTTTACTTCTGTGGCCTGCTTCTCAATAAATTCTAAATTTCTTTTCTGGCTCTTAGTTCCTAATCATGGGCTATAAATTACTGTATCCTATTCCAGTGGAGAACTAAAGCTATTGATCCTCACAATTAGTCGAAATTGAGGTAAGGACCCATATACTCATGTATATAATCTCAGGAATTTTGCTATGACACTATCTTTACTGCATTGGTTTTCTTTTCCTGGGCCTGGGCCAATGGCCTACCTGTGTATTCCAAGAACTTTCTAGAATACCCATTAACTATTCCACAGCAAGCATTAACATTTGGAGCCCTAGGAATCTTTTAGCCCCTCAAAACTGCTCTACTTGGACCAGTCCTAGACTACTGTTTTAGACTATTACCCAATCAGACCCTGGATCAAAGGCCCACCTTCAACCATATTAAACTAGGCAAGACTGACCTCCTCTGCCTTTCAGTAAACACTAGTGCACTGTTCAGATGTTGTTCCTCCTTACACATCTTTTACTATTAGAATTACTACCTTTGGTCCCACTCTTTGTAGTCAAGAATCACTCTACCCACCTTCATTTATCAGATGGTCAGAACTGCTGTCTGGACCTACCTGTACAGATTGCCAGTGCACCAGGAGAACAGGGTAGAACATTATCTGCACAAACGATCATTCTTATCTCTGTGTTACACATACTGAGTTTAAAGTATTCAACCCAACAAAAATTCTGGTATACCCAGAGCAACATAATATATCCTTATTTAGAAATAGAATTCTGGAGTTCAGGACCAAGAAAAAAGTCAAATTGGGTTCAGATGGGCTCACAAAATAATCTTTGTAAGAAATGTCTTTTTTTGTCAGTCATGTGGCATGAACTCTGGGCCTGAGCGCTATCCTTCAGTTCTTCAGTGCAAGGCAAGCATTCTGCCACTTGAGCCATAGCGCCACTTCCACCTTTCTGGTGATTTATTGGAAATAACCGTTTTGTGGCTTTTCCTGCCCTGGCTGGCTTTGAACCACATCTTCAGATCTCAAACCCCTGAGTAGCTGGAATTACAGGCATGAGCCGCCAGCGCCTGGTAAGGAATTCCTTATAGAGAGAAACCCAGAGCAAAAGGTGGAGGTAGAAATGGAGGTGTTACAGATAAGCCAGGATCACTGGGAGCCATCCATAACTACAAGCATGTAAACAAAGACTCTTCTGAATCTTTCTAGAAGCCATTTCTGCTGACATCTCGAGTTAAAACGTTTGGTCTTAAGATAAGTGAGAGAATAAATTCAAGTATTTTCACTTAATGGTTGCGGTAGTCTATGAAAGCAGCCCCAAAATACTGTAGGATATCTACTGAAACTAGAAAAGTTGGAATCACCTGGCAGTTCTTCCCCTTGTCATCTCCCATTCCTTTGTTACCCATTTGCCTGCCCTGCAGGATGATAATGATGAGGCAATACATTTTGCTAAATAGAACTTATTTACAAGGTAGCCAAATGAGAGCAGATGGAAGACCCCAATTCAAATCTGCCCTCCTGAAAATTGTTATGGGATAAAGAAACATAGTGGTCCGAAAATGAATCAAGTAGTCTTATAAGCATGTTCAGGAAAGCTTCAGGGCTCTGTGCAGGAAGCTAGTGTCAATGAAGGATGGAGTTTTCTGCCCTCTGACTTCAAAAAGTCACCTATCCTATATTTGTGTAGGCCCAAGTAAAGGATCTTTGGCTTCAATAACATGGAGCTAAATCCTCAAAACAAAACAAGGACAAGGAATCATTTCCATGCACCATAGATGTCTAAGCCACTGCTTCCTTGGGTAATTCAGCTACTTTCACAATCAGTGATTAAAGATATCAGCTAAAGCAAGTGAAAGTGGAGGGTTTACTAAGTTTAACTTGAGTTCAAAGAAGCATTGTGTTCTTTGGTTTTTAAACTGGCATTATATGATGAGAATTGTTTGAGCTTCTTACAAGAGAAAAAAATCATTACTCTGAACTTGTTTACACATTAATGATCCATGATGAAAATGGCTCTTAAGTTCTATAAATCATATACCTAAGTCTCTGCTTTGGTACCCCTCTCTCCTTCATTTTTATTTTTTATTTGTTTGCTTATTTATTTATTTTTGTGCTACTACTGGGGCTGGAACTTGGGGCCTCTTGCTCTTGTGTGGCTTTTTTAAATGCAAGGTTGGTATTCTACCACTTAAGCAAAGCTTCTACTTCATTTTTCTTTCCTGGTTTATTGGAGATAAGAGTCACATGGACTTTTCTGCTCAAGCTGGCTCCAATCTGGGATCTTCAGTCTCCTGAGTAGATCTCAGCTCCCTGAGTAACTAAGACTGTAGGCATGAGCCACTAGCATAGGGCCATCTCTGCCTTTTATAATTAAATCTTCATTTTGTCAAATTAAGCTATATTATGTTCTTATCATGCGTAATAGTTTCAAGAATTGTCAATGATTCTCCATTGCTAAAGAACTGAATACAAATTCTTCTTGTTGACATCCAGGACCCTTGAATGTCTGATCAAGGATCCAGTCTCACTCCTTCAATGAGCATTATGTATTCATTTGAGATTTTGTGAACACAGTTTTCCCAATACATTGTTTCTGACCCATTTAAAAATTCAATACCTTATTATTTGTCTTTACATTAGTATTTTACCTGTAATATATGTATACATATAGTTATTTTGTTCTATAGAGAAGCAATGTAATTTCTTTATAAAGAAATCTATACTTATTCTTATTTGTTATAAACTTATTGTCATGCCTGATGCATTCAGTTGAAATTGTAAAATTAGCTAGAAATTAATAAGAGATTTAGAAACGCTAAATCTAGAGACTATTACATTTTCATTTTTTTTAAACAATGTCTTGCTGCAGAGTATAGACTGGCCTTAAACTCATGATTCTTTTGTCACTGTGTCTTGAGAAGTAGACTCATAGGATTGCACCAATACACCTGGCATTAAAATTGCAAATTTGACAAGAGAAACACAATTAGACTACTGACATTGACATCATTTAGGGTATACTACAGAAGCATACACTTGCAATTGCTTTTTATATTTATTTATTTAAATTCTAAAGGAAGAGAAGGCTAAACTCAATGATTACTAGAAAATTCTACTAATTTTTCTATACTTGAAGAAAGCCTTTTAAAGCCAAAGAAAAAGATTATTATGACATAGCTATTGGATTCTATATCTACCATTATTTTTGTTAACTCAAAGAGAAATAAATCTGGAGCAAAAGTATGGGGGAAAATATCTGCTTCAGGGGAAAGCCAAGCTGTCCAGACTCATTATTTATGCATATATGCATACAAATTCTGTCTGGCCTTGTAGATGTTCAGCTTATGGCCTCCAGTACCATTAAAAATGCTGTTTGTCATTACTGGCTCATTCATTTCAATAGTACTGGACTATGGGTATGTCTGTTCTTTGGATTCCTTTTGAAGACGTTATTATGTCTACCTTTTTATTTTCAGTGCTGGGGATTGAACCTAGAGCTTTATACTACACTAGGCAAGTGTTCTACCACTGAAATACATCCTTATCGTGTGTTCATTTTAATTTCTAAATTACCTTGTTTAAAAATGAACTTTTAACAAAAATGAACCTCAGGTTTCATTCCTCTTGGCATTCTTAGAAATTGTGGCTGTCCGACATATGGAGTCAATTTATGTGTCTATCATCAGATAAACAGATAAAGCAATCATAATGTCTTAGGTAAAATGGAAATTATTTGGCCATAAAAATGCTGGAATTCTGTCATTGTGACAATATAGATACACCCAAACATTATGCTAAGTGACATAAACCAGATACAGCTAGACAAAAACTACCTGATGCAATTTCTTGTTGAATCCAAGAACTTGATCTCACAGAAGCTGTGATTTCCAGAGGTTGGAGATAATAGGGCAGGTAAGGGATAGGAAGAGATTGGTCAGTAGGCATAATAATATTACTATTAGGTGGGAAGAATAAGTTCTGATCTATGTATGGTGACTACAATCAATAATAATGTATTGAATACTTCAGTAGACAGAAGAAAATATTTTGAATGTTCTCTCCACAAAGAAGTAATAAATATTTAAGATGACAAATGCACAAATTACTATGATTTGAGAATCACACACACACACACACACACACACACACACACACAAACTATACATATATATCCCCATTCTTATTATCCAATATATTTTAATTAAATACAAAAAACTGTGCTACCACACTGTAACTAAGTAACTGAAAAACAAGGACAACTACTTCAAATAAGAAGAAAACCTCAAAACTCACCAAATAGTAAGAAATTACACACTGAGAGACATTCAGCTTACAGGAGAATCATCTAATAGGAAAATAATCATTGTTTTCCACAAAAACATAAAGGTGACCATGTGGAAAAATGTTTTTGGGCACAATGTTTGCTCTGATTACCAATGGCTTTAGCTCTTCCAGGAGATCAAATCGAACTCAAGACAATGTATGAGTTTTCAGAGGACAAATTTGAAAAACAATGGGTTACATTTACATGTACATAAATATTGACTGGGGGTTGGGCTAGGAAGGAGGCTCAGTAGTAGAATATTTGCCTTGCTTGCATGAGGCCCTGAGTTGATTCCTTAACATCACATAAGCAGAAAAAGCTGGAAGTGGCACTGTGGCTCAAGTGGTAGAGCCATAGCCTGGAGCTGAAGAGCTGAACGACAGCGCCCAGGCCCAAACCAAAAAAAAAAAAAAAACATTGACTCAGTACAAACCCAAACTTTCCATACTAGGGGTGGCTTGGTAAGCTTTGACCCCACCCCGAACCCCTCTGGGGTGGAGCTGAAACAAAATGGTTTAAGAGACTCTTTAGAATATTAAATATAAAATGATTGCCTATAGAATTGGAGTATATGTTTTGTGGAGTAACTGATTCCATCCATCAATAGATATTTTTGTGTGTGTGGAGAGAAGTTCTGGGGGCATAAGCACCATCCTAAATTTACTCACCTGGAGTCTAGTAGCAATTCTGCTTTGCCAAATGCTCAGGTGAGACTTTTCCTTTTGAATGTATTTTTGGCCTGGGCTCCAAAGATGTGGACAAAGATTATAACCCTTGAAGTGAGTGATTTAATATATCACTAGTAGAGAATTGGGTGTTTGTCAGCTTGCCAGAAACACACCAACAAAAATCTGTGCCTCCAGGTGGTGCTTGTTATGCTGTGTTAAGTCAGACCTAGTTTCTAGACACGGTGATGAAACACTTGAAAGTTTTGATCTCTAGGCTTGGGCTGAGTGCTCACTTGAGATGTTGGTGATTAATTCTTCCCCAGAAGAGTCAAAATCTAGTGTTGGAATTGCCAGACAATCTGATCAAAGATTGCAGCTGCCAGGGGAGGGGCCAGTCCTTGAAGAAATGGTGGGGAAGAGAGATATCATGTTTCCTCAAACCCAAGGCAACAGTCTGGAAGGTGGCCAGGTGTGAGTCAAGGGGAAAGAATGTGCCCAACCTCCTCCTCTATGATTTCATTTTCTCCTCTTTTCTTGGGCAAGATTTGAGTGGCAACTGTAAGAAACTCTTAGCTAAAATGTCATTGCTCAAATTGAGAAACAGTAGAATGTCAAAGTGGGGAGGGGAATGGGAATAAGGCCTTTCCAGACCCAATAAAAACACTTTCTGGATATTTGCCTTGACAGAAGACCCACATTCGACAATTCAAGAGTGCCATCGCTTAACAGCTTGTCCTTCCCTGACACTCCTCCACTTCCCTTCTCCTAATAGAGGCAGCAGTGGCCTGGTGGGAAGAGAAAGGATGGAGGAAGAGCAAGAAGGGAATGGGAGGCTCCCTATGCACCCTATCATCTCCTTACCAACTGTAGACTGCACTAGACAGATAGATGCTGGGGTAGGGAGAAGCTTTGAGAAATTGGAATTATGACCTGAGACTTAAGAACAGTTCGATCATCTTACGTGACACCACATTAATATCCAGAATGCACCAGAAAGGGTTGCTGCCTCTGTACAATATATTGATTGAGCAGACATGGGAAGAGAGGAGTCCTCAAGCAGTTTTAAAGCTGGAGTGGGGGCTATTGTTTTCAAAATACCCTCCTCATCAAGTTCAGCTAACTTCTAAAACCTGCTTCAGAGTCCCAACAAACTTTCCTGTCTAAATTCAAGCTAGACAGGAAGCTGATGAATGGAGCTTTGTGTCCTGTGATGGACACAGCCCATGGATTTAAGTTGTGGGAATCCTCCTTTTCATAGCCTAGAGGAATATTTGAAGCTTTCTTTATCTTCCTTCCTTCCTTCCTTCCTTCCTTCCTTCTTTCTTTTTTTATTTATATTTTTATTGTTGTTGTTAGTAACGGGACTTGAACTCAAGGTTTCTTGCTCAATAGACAGGTTCTCTATTGCTAGCAGCATGCTGCCAGCTCTTTTTGCTCTGATTATTTTTGAGATAGGATCTGGCTTTTTGTTCAGGTAAATTTGGACCTCAATCCTCCTATTTACTTATTAACTAAACAAGTATTAGTTTGAGTTATATTTGCCTTTCCATTTGCAAACTGAGGTTGTTTTGCTTTGTATTGTATTGCTGAGTTTGAGCTCAGGGGCCTCTCACTGGGTTGGCTTACTTTCTCAACTGGTGATTTACCACTTGAACCACATCTCTAGCCCAACTTTTTGCTGGTTAACTGGAGATGGAATCTTTGAACCACAATTCTCTAATTTCTGGCACCAAGTTCCTAAATTGAAGTTTTAACGTCGCATAACACAGAATGCAAATGTGTTATGACATAAGGCATTTAACTTAAAATGAGGTCTTTAGTGTAGGCAACAATCTAATTTGTCTAATATCTTTTAAAAAGGTAAATGTGGACACTTGGAGACATGAAATACATGTTGAAAGAGAGGTGATCATATTAGGGCTCAGAAAGAATGAAGTTTCTACAAACCCTGCAAACTAATTCCAGGCTTTTGCTCCTTCTACCACTTAAGTTCTCTATTTACTAATTACAGTGTAATAATTACCTCCAGATTCTATCCAGAAATTTTGTGTCTGATGTATTTGTTGATAATATTTTCTTGTTTGTAGCTAGCTATTTTAGTTGTTTAAAGGTATCTCTCAAAAGAGAAAATGTTTTCAATCTTGACAAAGACTAAGTTATTATTTTTAGGGTTTATTATTTGATTATTTCTAACATAAGAAATCTTCATTTACTCAAGATTTATTCAAAGATTTTCTCGTATGTTTCTTTCTTAAGGTTGCCTAATTTGAAGTTATATACTATGATTGATTTCAAGACAGCATTTAGATATAGGCTAAATAAATTACTTAATTTATTTAAAAGTTATTAAGGGTTAAACAATTTATTTCTAATATGATTATGTATTGGTATCAAAGTCATTACTTTCTCTACTAAATTGTTTTATAACCTATATGGATAGTCGGTTGACATATATATCTGTGTGAGTATATTTTAAAGTCTTTGTTGAGTTTCCCGGATCAAGAGTTTTGTCATTTTTCCAGTACAACACCATCTAAACTATTGTGGATTTAAAGTAGGGCTTGAAATGCACTCTTCCACTTTGTTGTTGTTCTTCTTTTGTTGTTGTTGTTTTGTTTTGTTTTTGGTGTAGGTTCTAGGGCTTGAATCCTGGGCCTGGGCACTGACCTGAGATTTTTTTTCCCCTGAAGGCCAGAGCTCTACTATTTAAGCCTCAGTTCCATTTCTAGTGTTTTGGGTGCTTACTTGCGTATAGGAGTCTTGTAGACTTTACTGCCTGGGCTAGTTTCATGTCATGATCCTGAGATCTCAGCCTTCTGAGTAGCAAGAATTATAAGCTGTGAACCACTGCTACCAAGCTATTCTTTTAAAATTTGCTGAACAGCTTTGATTATACTGTTATTTAGCTGAGCATGTTAAAATTTATCCAAAAAGCTTATTTGTACTTTTATAAAATTACATTACATTTACAGATAAATTTGGAGAGAGAATTAACATAATAATATACAGTCTACCAAGTCATGAATATCCTTAGATTTATTTTTATATTTGGTCATTCTCAACAATTATTTTCAGTATCAATTTGATTATTTTCAGTATACAAATTTGGAGCATTTGTGAAATTTTTCCTGAAAAAAATATATATTGCAATTGAGAGCTATATAGTGACTTTTCTAATTTTGTGTGTAGCTACTGAACTGAAATAATATCAATTTTTGTATATTGGCTTTTTGGCCTAGCTAAGTTTACTTGCTAATTTTACTAGTTCTTTGATGATTCTTTATGTTCTCAACATACATAGTCATATCTCTGTGTGTTCCCTCAAAGTAGACCTCAAGTCTTAACATATTTACATATTCATATTTGTGAGTATGAAAAAATCTGGGAATAGTATATTTCCAGAATTAATGAAGTCAGAAATTAGATTGTTAGCATGGCTCTTAACCCAGTAAGCCTGGCTTCTTTACAGGAGATCTCCAAGTAAAAGCAGATAAATGGAGATCATCTTGTGAAAATATTGATAGGGTTTAGAAGTACAAAGCAGCAAGCCAAAGGATGTCAAAGATTGGAGCCACCAGAGAATATAGGAGGAAATGAGACATATATCCTGATCCACCCTCTTAGAAGTGTCAGGTAGATCATAGCCCTGGCAATACTTTTATTCTGAACATCTAGCTACCAGAAGTTCTCCTTTGTTTTCAGCACTGAGTTTTTAGTGCTTTGTTAGAGAAGCCCTATGAAACTCATATATCTACAAATAAAACCAACTTTCTTCTCAGTCTTGTCTTGTCTTTCTTTTTTCTTATTACAGTTACTATAATATCCAGTACAATGTGGAATAAAAGGAAAAATGTTCATCTGCATCATGATCCTGAGACTATGTGTTCAGACATCCACTATCACCTGTGTTGTTGGTTGTACTGTTTGGGTAGATGTCCCTTGTCAGCTTGAAAAAGTTTCAATCTCTTAACAGCTTGGTTAGAAATTCCTAATTATTTTTAAGTGCATCTATTTAAATAGTCACATAGTGCTATTCAGTTCCTTTAACTTGATGGTGGATTTCTTTTGAAGTAACCGTGCTTTATAGGAAAAAAACACTAATTTGTCAGGGCATACTGTTCTTTGTATAATTGTATTCAGTTGGAAAATACTGAATTTGTTCAAGATTTTTGTGTCTCTAGTCTGTGGCTATTTTGTTTAGATGGCTTTTGTAAGCTTGAGTATAAAATCTCACCAACAGGCTCATGTATGTGTAGGAGACTTGGTCCTAACTCATGGTGCTATTTTGGAAGATGGTAGAAATTTAAGGATATAGGCCTATTGGGAAGAAATAAGCAATAAAGCTGTATCTTGGAGCCCTTGTTTTACTCTTGTGCTCCTTGTCTCCCTGCCAACCCTTCCTTCCACTCCCCCCCCATCTTCCAGGCTTCCATAAGAAGAACAGAATTTCTCTGTTGTACTCTTCTGCCATAAAGTTCTTTTCTAACACAATCCCATAGAAATGGACTAAACCAACCATAGGCTGAAACCACTACAACTATGATCTACAACAAACCTTTCCTCCTTTGAAGTTATTCTCTCAGATAGCTGTAATAGAAAAATAAAAGGCAAAACAAACAAGCAAACAAAAAAACCCAGCCATTTTTCTCTGTATTTGGTAGTAACAGTAGTTCCTTGTAATGGTGTGCCTGGATGAATGTTCAAATATAAGAAGAATGTATGTTTTATAGTTATTACTTAAGGCAGTTGTTAATATTGTTCTGATCTTTTAAAAACTGATTTTAAAAACTTAGTTGTAACTAACTGTTCACAATCTCTCATTTGCTAACATCTTCCAATTAACCTCTTCAGTGCAAGAGACTGAGGTAAAGTAATGGTGGAAATAAGGTAATGAAATTTACTGTTCTGATGGAGGCATAGAATTCCATTGTGTATATACCACATTTTCTTGATCCATTCATCTACTGAGGGCATCTGGGTTGGCTCCATTTCTTGGCTATGGTAAATAATGCTGCAATAAACATAGTTGTGCTGGTAGCTTTAGTATGGTGTTGTTTGTAATCATTTGGGTAAATGCCTAAAAGTAGGACTGCTGGGTCATAGGGGAGCTCTATGTGGTGTCTTTTGAGGAACCTCCTTACTACTTTCCAAAGCGGTTGAACAAGTTTAAAATCCCACTCAACAATGAAATAAAGAATGACATTGCCCCATTTGCTAGGAAATGGAAAGACTTGGAAAAAATTAAGTGAAGTAAGCCAGGCCCAAAGAAACATAGGTCCCATGGTTTCCCTTATTTGCAATAACTAGTATATGTCTGAGACAAGCAGAAAAGGTCAGATAAGTTGATGTTAGGTGAAATGAACCCTAAGATAAGTATTCAAATGTTTTTTTCTTTCATGAGATTGTTTCTAACATATTTATAAGGTGATTTCTTTGTTGCTTTGTATGTCCCTCCCCCACGGTATAACCCCTGCTTTCACTGTATTTGATGTTGGTATAATTTGTGGCGGGGAAGGGAAAAAATCATTTAAATAGGAATACAGGTGGACCCATTGCAACAATGAGGTGTACAAGTCGTTATGTTGAAAAACAAACTTTGCAACTTTGGCAGGGGGATGAGGGAAGGGGGGTTGGGAGGGTGGGGGTGGGAGATGGGAAGGGGAAACAAAGGAGGAGGCAACAATGCTTGGTAAGAAATGTACTCATTATCTTGCCCATGTAATTGTAACCCCTCTATACAGTATTTTCACAATAAAAAAAAAAGAAAAAGAAATGTACAGTTCTTTTCACATACAGAATGACCTTGTAAGCTGTCAGCCTGATAGCAGGTCCTGGTTTGCAGTGTTGGGGTAGGGCCAGTCATCTTCTAGAGATATAATGGTCTGTGGTCATTTGGATACATCATAACCGCACAACCTAAAATAAGAGATTCATATCCTACTTATAACTAGTTGACACTGAATCACTGGAGGAGATAGGAGTAATGCTCCAAAACCCAGCAGGGAGTTATCACTAGAGTTCTGAAAATTCTCGTGTTTTTGCTTGCTTTCATGGCTAATAATAATAGTAGCAAATGGGATTCTGCAATCATTTATCAAAGGCATCAGAGAAACTAGTCAGAAAGTATTTGTTGAATCATAAGCCCAACAGATGAGGCATGTGTTCAACTCAGTATATGAATCCCGTTGCTTCAATTATTTTCTACTAAACTGAGGAGGTAATTAACTATATTAAAACAGTCATGAATCACTTAACATTAGGGCTATGTCCTAAGAAATACCTTGTTAAGTAATTTTATAATTGCTGAATTATAGTAAGATCATTTATACAAAGTAGGATAGCAATGACATCATAATATAATCATATGTAGTGGTATAATCTTATGTAGACAACAGTTGACCAAAACATTATGTATGTTCAAGCTAGAGATGTAGCTTGAAGACAAAACAGAATCAATCATTTACCCATGGGTTTGGGGAGACATTCCATACCCAGACTGTAACAACTATCAACCATACTGCACTGTAGGATAAGTATCGGTTCACACCATTACAACCCACCCTACTTTCCAAGCTTTTAGTATATTTGTTATGCCCCCCAAAGTTAGTCATATGGTAGATAGTCACTAAGTATTTGCTAAATAATCGTAGTATCATCTGCACAAATAAAAGATGTTTTAAAGAGGAGTTCCTAAAAATATTAAGCAACAAATAATATACATTATATCATATAACTAATATCACCAAACACTTTTGATTATGACAAAGTACTTTTAAATAGATGTTTCCTAGGACACAAATTAGTAATATAATTTTATTGAGGATAAACTAAAAGGATATTATTGTTGCATCATAAAACCACTAGAAAGGCAATTCTTGAAGCCATTTTATGTAAAAGTATGGAAATTGGAGTTGTTAAGGTTTTATTATCCCATTTATCTTTGTGTAGTCAACCCCAAAACTGCTAAGCATGTTCTAGCTCAAATAGTAATATTTTAAAACAAATACGAAGCTGTGCCAACATGAACAGAAAAAGATTGGAAATATGTTTGCTTGGAAGCTCACATCATCAAGTCCAATGTTCAGAAGCCAATTTTATAAAGCTATCTATAATGTAATAGATTCTACAAGAAAGAAATCTCATTAAGCATCTGTCTCCTGTTACCAGATACATAGCAATGTTGTAAAAAGAGGACTCGTATTTAACTTTATGGCAATCATCTTTTGTTTTAAAATGTACACACATTTACTAACAAAATCTTGAAAATATTTACTTTGCATAAAGAATCCTTATTGCTCATAAGGGATATGTCTAGAAATTAACAAATCATACCATACAGTGAGTTTATATTTTTAAAGTATTATACTAAATTATGATCCACATCTTTTCTACCACATTAATACAAAGATGCAAAAAAGGTGAATTAATCACTAATATACAATGAGATGTACATATACTACAATTTAACTCTTTATTTTGCAAAACTTTAGCTTCTATCTTAATACTTACCAAAATAAAGAAAAATGTATTGTTATAAATTAGCCACTAGAGGGATCATTTTTCTGAAAAGAATACTTGTAAGTATGTACAACTGTAAAGCAAACATTTATTGAATGCTTACTATGTGGATGATCCAAAACTTTAATGAAGAGGTAGGTTTAGTGGAAAATCATATTCATAATTAAATTTTAGAAGCTCCTCTAAATACAAGTAAAATCAAACGGAATCAGATACATGTAATCCTGTGTTCATTGAGAATCTTCTGAGAATATTGAAAATCCTCAGAGAATCCTCTGTAAATAGTGAGATCAAAATCTACAATTTTCTCAAAGGTCCTGGAAATTGATCATTTTTTTTGTTCCCAGAAGAAAAGTACCTCAATTCCTTTAAAAACTCCTTATATTTTTAATATTCAAGATATAGGGCAATAAGTTTATCATTAAAACATAGCCATTTGTGTGTACAGTGCTTCTTGATCAGAATCATCTACCTCTCCTCCCACCTACTTCTTCCCCCACCAATCACAGTAAATTTCTCATTTCCTTTTTTTACATATGAACACTGAGTATTATGAATTTATTCTCTCATAGATCTCTCTTGCATTCATTTATCCCCATATACTAGACCTCTCATCCATTAAAAACATGTTTCAGCTTCCCAATATTCATTTTGTTCGTTGTTCAGAGTTTATACTATGAAGTTTTACTACTGAATATAGTCAACTTGATCAAGTATATATGTATATCTCCCTGTGTGTGCTTACATGGGAAGTTGTATTTTGGGTCTAAGATCCACATATAAGAGAAATCATGTATCCTTTTCTTTTCTGGGCCTAGCTTATTTCACATATGATTTTCCCCCAAATCTACCCATTTCCCTGCAAATTTCATTCTTCCTATTGTCTATATGTGTGTATAATATTATATCCTGTTATGAAAATTTTCAGATTAATATATTGGACTGTATCAGTGGATTATAAGTTTTTTCCATGTTTAGTTTTCTGGGAAATCTCCATATTGCTTTCTACAGTGGCTATACTAATCTGTATTTAGAGTATTAGAATCCATTCACTCCTGCATTCTTGTTAACATATGTTGTTTTTCCTATTCTTAATGATGGCCACTTTGACTGGAATAAGATGCATTATCAATTTGTTTTGATTTGCATTTCCTTTATGGCTAGGGTTGTTGAACATTTCTTCATATATTTATTGACTAGATTTTTCTTCTTAGAAGTGTCTGTTTAGCCCCTTTTGCCCATTTCTTAATTGAGTTGTTGATTATTTGCAGATTTAGTTTTTGGAACTCCTTATATATTCTGATTATTAGACCCTTTTCAAATATACATCTGGCAGAGATCTTCTCTCATTGCATAAATTGTCTTTTTAGCTTTAAAGCTGTATTTTTCTGCACAGTGGTATAGAGCTTTTAAGTCTGATATACTTTCATTTGTCAATTCTCTCTTCTATTTACTGATCTTATGGGATTGTATTCAGGAAGTTCCTGTTGGTGTCAATAAGTTCTGTTTTTCCCTACTCCCTTCATGTAGTAATTTCAAAGATTTAGGTTTTACCTTAAGGTATCTGACTCATTTTGAATCAATGTCTGTGCAAGGTAACAGACACAGATCCAGATTCAGTTTTCTGCAGATGGGCATCCAGTTTTCCCAATATTATTTATTGAAAAAGCTGTTCCCTCCCACCTCCTTATATATTTTTGTCTCCTTTGCCAAGAATCAGATAGTTATAATTATGAGGGATCATTTCTAGGGCTTTAGTCTTTTTCATTCATCTCTGGTAAGTTCTTAGGACAGTTCAAGCTGTTTTGTTAATATGGATCCGAGTAAAATTTGAAGACAGGAATTATGGTATCTCTACCATTGCATTTTTTCTCAGTATTGCTTTGGCATTTTGTGGTTATATAAATTTTTGATTATTTCTTCCTTCTCTGTAAAGAATGACATTGGGATTTTGAAGAGTGTTGCCCTGAATTTGTCCATGCCTTTGGCTATATTGCCATATTCACTATATTTCTTGTGCTAATCCGTGAACATGGGAGGTCTTCCACCTACTGATGACTCCTTCATTTTCTTTCTTCTGAGTTTTGCAACTTTTATTATAGAGCTCCTTGAACTCCTTGGTTAGCTTTGTTTTCGTTATTATTGTTTGTTTTTAAGGCAATTCTAAATGAAATTGTTCCAGTTTTTTTCTCCATGTGTTCATTGTTGACATCCAGAAAAGCTACTGATTTTTGTGTGCTGATTTTATATCTTACTACTTTGCCAAAGTGTTTATCAACTCTAGGAGTTTTAGAGTGGAGTCTTTAGGATCCTGTAGATATTAGGGCATATCATCAACAAATAGGGATAATTTGACTTCTTTCTTCCCTGTTTGGATCCCTTTATATCTTTCTCTTGATTATTGCTCTGGTAATAGGAGTAGAGAGAGTGGATATCTTTGTCTTTTTATTTTAGAGGAAATGGTTTCAGGTTTTCACCATTTATTATAATGCTTGTTATAGATTTATCATATATAGCTTTTATTATATTAAATTATGTTCACCTTATTCCTAAATTCTCTAAAGCCTTTATCATAAAGGAAAGTACACTTTTGTCAAGGCTTTTCTGCATCTATTTCAGTAATTATTTAATTCTTGTTCTTGATTCTGTTTATTTACTGTATTCTATTTACTAATTTATGTATATTGAACCAGCCTTGCATCCTTGAGAAGAAACCAACTTGATCATAGTATATGATTTTATTATTAGTTGCTCAATTCAAGTAGCAAGCATTTTATTGCGGAATTTTGCATGTATGTTCTTCAATAAGATTAGTCTCTATACTCTTTTTTTTTTTAATTTTTTATTGTAAAGATACTATACAGAGGGTTACAGTTACATGAGTGAGGTAATGAGTACACTTCCACTTCCTCTTGAACAGTTACCCCCTCCATTGTTTTCCCCCTACCATCCCCTCCCTCCCTCCCTTCCCCAAGGTTCTTTTTTTTTTTTTTTTTTTTGATTGTGATTAAGTGATTACATAATTTCCGGAAATTCACAGTATTGTGGAATAATGATGCTCATTTAAAGTCACAAGTTCATTCTAACTTTCCTGGAGCAAATTGTCTATCACAGTCTGTAATATATAATGGTGCTCATATGTTATATACCATATATGTGATCAGCAGCATGGGGATATTTAGTAGTGGTTCAACCAGGTGAGTGGGAGTTCTTTGTTTCTTAAGTCCTGTTAGTTTTGTCATATCACCTAACATTTTGGATTCATCATCCACTTATCAGGGAGACCATGTACTGTTTGTCTCTTCGTTCTTGGCTTACCTCGCTCAACATGATTCCTTCTAGCTCCATCCATTTCCCTGCAAATGCCATTATTTTGTCATTTCTAATGGCTGCATAATATTCCATTGTGTATAGATACCACAATTTTTGGATCCATTCATCTGTGGTGGGGCATCTAGGTTGTTTCCATATCCTAGCTATTGCGAACAGTGCTGCAATAAACATGGAGGTGCACGTGTCCTTGTATATTGGTTCCTGTTGTTCAGGGTAGATGCCTAGAAGTGGTATGACTGGGTCATAAGGGAGGTCAATCTTTAGCTTTCTAAGGACCCTCCAGACTGCTTTCCAAAGTGGTTGTATGAGTGTACATTCCCACCAGCAGTGTAATAGCGTTCCTCGTTCTCCACATCCCCTCCAGCATTTGTCGTTGGCTGATTTGTGGATGTGGGACATTCTGACTGGGGTAAGGTGGTATCTCAGGGTTGTCTTTATTTGCATTTCCTTCACCACCAGGGATGATGAACATTTCCTCATGTGTTTCTTTGCCATTTTTATTTCTTCATTTGAGAAGTCCCTCTTTAGTTCCCTTGCCCATTTAGTAATTGGTTTGTTGGGTTTGGGAGGGATTAGTTTCTTGAGTTCCCTGTATATACAGGATGTTAACCCCTTGTCTGATATATTGCTGGTAAATATTTTTTCCCAATTAGTTGGTTGTCTTTCTAGCTTGGTTGCGATAGCTTTATCTGTGCAGAAGCTTTTTATTTTAAGGTAGTCCCATTTGTCGAGTCTCTCTCCAATTTGTTGTGACCCTGGGACTCTGTTCAGGAAGTTCCTTCCTGTGCCTATTAGTTCAAGTGTCTCTCCTACTCTGTCCTGCAGTAGTTTCAGAGATTCAGGTTTAATGTTAAGGTCTTTAATCCATTTTGAGTTGATGTTGGTGCATGGTGATAGGCTGGGGTCCACTTTTAGTTTTCTGCATGTGGCTGCCCAGTTTTCCCAGCACCAGCGGTTGAAGAGGCTGTGTTTCTTCCATTGTATGTCTTTGGCTCCTTTGTCGAATATCAGCTGGCTGTAGGCCTGTGGATTTATTTCTGGATCTTCTATTCTGTTCCATTGGTCTTCGGGTCTGTTTTTGTGCCAGTACCATGCTGTCTTTGTTATTATAGCTCTGTAGTAGAGTTTGAAGTTCGGCATGGATAGCCCTCCCATATTGTCTTTATCCCCTAGAATTGTTTTGGCTATTCTAGGTCTTTTGTTGTTCCATATGAATTTTTGGACTGTTTTCTGTATTTCAGTGATGTACGTCATTGGGATTTTAATAGGAATTGCGTTGAATTTGTATATTAGTTTTGGAAGTATTACCATCTTTACTATATTAAGTCGGCCTATCCAGGAGCATGGGAGGTCTTTCCATTTCCTAGTGTCTTCTGCAATTTCTTTCTTTAACTTTTTATAGTTCTCATTAAATAGTTCTTTTACATCTTTGGTTAGGTTAATTCCTAAATATTTTATTTTTCGGGAGGTTATTGTGAATGGGGTTGCTCCCTTTATTTCCCTCTCTTCCTGTACATTATCAGTGTATAGGAAGGCAACTGATTTTTGTGGGTTTATTTTGTATCCTGCTATTTTGCCGAAGTGATTTATGATTTCTAAGAGTTTGGGGATGGAGTTTTTGGGATCGTGGAGATATAGTATCATGTCGTCTGCAAAAAGGGATAGTTTAACTTCTTCTTTTCCTATGCGGATCCCTTTAATGTCTTTTTCTTGCCTTATTGCCCTGGCTAAGGGTTCTAGGACTATATTGAAGAGGAGTGGAGACAGTGGGCATCCTTGCCTTGTTCCTGATTTTAGGAGAATTCGTTGTAGCTTTTCCCCATTAAGTATAATATTGGCTATTGGTCTGTCATAAATGGCTTTTATTGTTTTTAGAAATGTTCCTTCTATTCCTATTTTCTCCAGAGCTTTTAGCATGAATGAATGTTGAATTTTGTCAAAGGCCTTTTCTGCATCTGTAGCGATAATCATGTGATTCTTGACCTTGGCTCTGTTGATATGTTGGATTACATTTATTGACTTACGTATGTTAAACCATCCCTGTGTCTCTGGGATGAAGCCTACCTGGTCATAGTGAATTATTTTTTTTATGTGTTTCTGGATTCTGTTAGCTAGAATCTTGTTAAGGATCTTTGCATCTGTGTTCATCAAGGAGATTGGCCTGTAATTCTCCTTTTTGGTTGGGTCTTTGCCTGGTTTGGGGATGAGTGTGATATTGGCTTCGTAGAATGAGTTTGGGATAGCTCCTTCCTTCTCTGTTTCTCTGAAGAGCTTGAGGAGTATGGGTATTAGTTCTTGTTTAAAGGTGTTATAGAATTCTGCTGTGAATCCATCTGGTCCTGGGCTTTTTTTTGTTGGAAGACTTTTGATAGCTTCCTGTATCTCATTATAGGATATTGGCTTATTTAATTGGTTAACTTCTTCTTTGCTCAGTTTGGGCAACTTGTATTTCTCTAAAAATGCATCCATTTCTGCCCGATTTTCTTCCTTTAGAGAGTATAGCTTTTGAAAGTAGTCTGTTAGAATTGTTTGGATATCTTGGGTACGTGTGGTGATGTTTCCCGTGGCATCCCTAATCCTATTAATATGGGTTTCCTCTCTTCTTTTTTTAATTAATCTAGCCAATGGGCCATCAATTTTGTTTATTTTTTCAAAGAACCAGCTTTTTGTTTGGTTTATTTTGGTTATGGTTTTCTGATTTTCTAATTGGTTAATCTCTGCTTTTAATTTGGTTATCTGGCTTCTTCTAGTAGCTTTAGGTCCCATTTTTTCCTGTTTTTCTAGCTGTTTTAATTGCAACATGAGATTATTTACTTGGTCTGTCTCCATTCTCTTGATGTGGGCACTGAGGGCAATAAATTTGTCCCTCAAGACTGCTTTTGCTGTGTCCCACAAGTTTCTTTGTGAGGTGTTTTCATTTTCATTGAGTTGTAGGAAATGCTTTATTTCTTCTCTGATCTCTTCTGTTATCCAGGCATTGTTAAGGAGTGTGCTGTTCAATTTCCATGTATTGGAGAAATTTCTGCGGTATGCTTTGTTATTGAGAGCTAGCTTGATTCCACTGTGGTCAGATAGGATACAGGGGATTATGTCGATCCCTTTGTATTTGCTTAAGTTCCTTGCATGAACTATGATATGGTCTATTTTGGAGAAAGTTCCGTGAGCTGCTGAGAAGAATGTGTACTGTGTTGTTTTAGGGTGAAATACTCGGTAGATGTCAGTTAATTCCACTTGAAGTATGGCCTCTCTTAATTCGGTAGCTTCTTTGCCAATCCTCTGGTTGGTAGACCTGTCCTTTGGTGAGAGTGGTGTGTTAAAGTCTCCTAGTATTATCGTATTGGATCTATTTTATTCTGTAAGTTTGAGAGCATTTGTTTGACATATCTGGGTGCACCAATATTTGGGGCATATAAGTTGATGATGGTTATATCCTCCTCTTGGATTGTTCCCTTTATTAATATGTAGTGTCCGTCCTTGTCTTTCTGTACTGATTTTAATGAAAAGTTTATTCTGTCAGATATCAGGATAGCTACACCTGCTTTCTTACTGGGGGCATTTGATTGGTAGATCCTTTTCCACCCCTTCACTCTGAGTTTGTTTGTATGTTTGGCTGAGAGGTGGGTCTCCTGAAGGCAACAGATGGATGGGTCTTGTTTTCTTATCCAGTCCTCAGTTCGTTTTCTTTTAATTGGCGAATTCAGCCCATTTATATTAAGAGAAAGTATAGAGAGATGCATTGTTGTCCCTGCCATTCCGTTTTCCTAAGTTTTTCTTTTTTCCTTTCCTCCTGTGCTTGCTCAGTTAGACTTTGAGTAACGCCTGTTTGGGGTAGGCCCCAGTTCCTGGCTGCTTTCTTCAGGTTGTGTCCCCCCTCTTAGAATTCTTTGTAATGCTGGCTTAATGTTTATGTATTCATTTAGTTTTTCTTTGCTATTAAAAGTTTTCAGTTCTCCATCAAATGTGAATGCTAGCTTTGCCGGGTAGATCAGTCTGGGTTGGCAGTTATTGGCTCTCAGGGCTCGTATGGTGCTTTCCCAGGCTTTTCTTGCATTCATTGTTTGTGTGGAGAGATCTGCAGTAATTCTTATTTTTTTCCCATTGTAGTATAGCTCCTTCTTCATTTTTGCTGCATGCAGGATTGTTTCCTTATTATTCAGATCTATCATTTTTACTATAATGTGTCTAGAAGTGTTTCTCCTGGGGTCTTGCTTGTTGGGTGTTCGATAAGCTTTTGTGATGTAGTTAAGATGGTCATTTTTGAGGTGGGGAAAATTTTCATTGATAATAGGTGTTGCATTCCCTTGCTCTGGAATTCCTCACCTTCGTCCACTCCAATTATGCGAAGGTTAAATTTTTTAGCATTATCTGCTTGCTCTTGAATATCCCTTTGGTTTAATTTGAGTAATTTTTCCATATCTGTCACTTTTTGGTCCAGTTGGTGTATTCTGTCTTCTGTATCTGACACTCTGCCTTCCATTTCATTCACTCTGTTGACAGTGGCTTCTATTGTGGTTTGCATGGAGGAAATGGATCCCTTTATGGATTCAATGTTGGTTCTCAGAGTACTGATCTCACCTCTCAATGAGGTATGCATTACCTCTAATTTGGCGTTTATCTCACTTCTTACTGAGGTTTGTGCAGCTTCTATTTTTGCATGCATCTCTTGTTTGATACCCTGTATCTCTTTGGATAGTTCATCCTTGTGCTCTTTCAATTTCTGATCAATTTCTCGCTTTATTTCTTGAGTCATTGCCTCCAGCAACCCTTGGAAGTAGCCTTTGTATTCCATTCCTGCTTTGCTCCCACTGGGGCTCTCCCCTGTGTGGCTGCTGGCTTTTGAGGTGAGCTTGCTGTCCTGGGTGGTAGTAAACCTTGTGATTTTTCTCTGTGATTTTCGCATGGAGGTTCAGGAGACTGCTCTTCAATTTTGTTTTGGTGTGTCTGTCTTTGCTTGGTTGCTGATTCTGTATTGGTGGAGAGAGTCTGTGCCTGATCTGGGTTCTGTTGGGAGCCTATTTCCAGCTGCTATTCTGACTTACTTAGGATTCTCAGCTCTCTGCTGTAGATTGCTGGCAGTTCCCGCCTTTGGAAGGGTTGAGCAGCCTAGACTGCTTGTGTTTGCTCCTACGGGTGCTCTTGTGAAGAACAGATGCTCTGGATGCACTCTCCCAAATGCTGGAGTCTGCTATGGGCTCCTGATGTGTTTTTGTTTATTTGTTTTGGGCTGGTTGTGGGCTTGAACTCTAGGTTTGGGTGCTGTCCCTCAGCTTTTCAGCTCAAGGCTGGCACCCTACCGTTTGAGCCACAGCACCACTTCTGACCCTTTTTGCTTTTGTGATGCTGAGGAATCAGATCCAGGGCCTCATACATCCAAGACTATCACTCTATTGCTGAGCCGCCTTAACAGTCTGAGTTCCTGCTTACTATCAGGTGCTGGCAGCCTGTGTTGCCCAATTCCCAGTCTAGGGTATATGGGTGGAGTTTTGGTGGGGTTTGGGCTTCTCTTGTCCTGGGCCTCCAGGTCTTTTGTTGTCACAGGCGTGCTTCCCGGGGGAGTGTTGTTTCCTGGTTTTCTCCCCTCTGTTGAGGCGTATGCTCAGCTTTTTACTTCAATTGGGAGGAGTTGGTTGTGTTGTTCAGGCGCCGGATCCCTGGGCCTGGTTCCGGTCCCAGCCTGGAGCGCGCTTGTTAGGCCTGTGCTGATGTGTATACCACCTAGGTTATGCAGCCTGGAGCGCACTCGTTAGGCCTGTGCTGATGTGTATACCACCTAGGTTATGCAGCCTGGAGCGCACTCGTTAGGCCTGTGCTGATGTGTATACCACCTAGGTTATACAGCCTGGGGGACACAGTTCAAATTTCTTCTACTGTTGGTAGTCTTGACCCAGGGGCGCTGTTCCTGGCTTGGGCATTTAAGCTCCCTTCCAGGGGTGCTCTTGCTCTAGCCTGGCCAGCTGAGTGTGCTCCACGGGCTGATGGAGCTCTCAAACAGTTCCCAGTTTTAGTGGGTCCTGTGGTCCGGGTGCTGGGGTAGGGAGTCTAGGTCAGGGTCTGGGGATTCCCTCCAGCTCTGGTCTCCCTTGTGGGATACACTTCCCCTGTGGGGTACTCACCCTGGAGCTGGTTGTTTCTGTGTGGTGTAGGTCGTCAGTTGTTGTTGCAATCCGGGCTGGGTTGGGCGGTGGTGGCTCTGTGTGATTCTTTTCTGTCTCTGCCTCTGTCGAAGCTGTCGGGTCAAGAGTGTCCACGCTCAGGCAGCTTCTTCTCGGTACCTCTGGGGCCCGAGTGACCCCGCTGGGTCGTTGCGATCGTGATCGGGCGGGCGGGTGGTCTGCAGACAGGACCCTTTGCCAGCGCTGCTGGCGCCGAGCGGCTTTGGCGGGATGGAACCTCTCTGCTCGGGTGGAGAGTGCTGGATCGTTGCGATCGCGATCAGGCGGGCCGGGTGGTCTGCCGACAGGTCCTTTTGTCACTCTGCTGATGCCGAGCGGCTTTGGCGGGATGGAGCCTCTCTGCTCGGGTGGAGAGTGAGGGGTGGGGGTGGGATCCTCGTGGAGACTCCCGGCTGGTAGGTTTCTCTGTTCCTGGCGATCTGCTGTTCTGCAAACCAGTTCCTGATGTTCTGAAAGCGGCCCCCTGTGTCTCTGCTGTGTCTCTTGGGGCTCCCACAGCCCCAGCCGGGCCGGCTGGCTGGCGGCTTGGCGCACTGCCGCACGGCCAGTAAAGGTTGGGGGAGGGGTCTTCGCTTTTCTCTGTTTTGAAATTCTTCTTTTCCTCTCTTTCTTTTTTTGTTATTCTCCGCCTCTGGTTTTTCTCTGAGTGTTCGTCTTTTTGTTGTTGTCGGTCTCTTGGGGAGATTAAGCGTTGGAACTCGAACTCTCTTTTTGGTTGGAGAGAGCTGTGGCGTTTCCCTACTGCCCCGTCGCCATCTTGGTCCCCCCTCCTCTATACTCTTTTTAATGTCTTTGTTCGTATTTAAGAGGAGTATAATGCTGGCTTCAGAGTATGAGTTTGACAGTGATCCATCTTTTCTATTTTAATGAACAGTTTGAAGGATATTGACATTAATTCTTTTTTGAAGATCTTGCCAAATTCAGTTGTGAATCCATCAGGTTCTTGGCTTTTCCTTGTTGGGAACTTTGTTCATTTCTTTTCTTTTGTTTTGACCTCAATACTTGTTATGGATCTGTTTAAATAGTCTATTTTCTCTTGGCTTATTTTTGGTAGATTGAGGTTATTAAGGAATGCATCTATTAATACTAGATTTTCCTATTTGTTTGAGTAAAGTTCTCCAAGTATTCCCTCATAGTATTCTTGATTTTGCTTGTATTTCTTATGATGTCTCTTTTCCTTAATTTATCTATTTGAGTGATTATTCTTCTTTGTTGGCCCTCAGTTCATCAATTTTGTTTATCTTTTGGAGAACCAATTTTTTGTGGTTCTTTGTAGAGTTTTAGTCTTTAATTCATTGATTGCTACCATATATTTTTATTATTATTATTACTTTCCTTCTATTGATTTTGAGTTTGGCTTGTTCTTGTTTTTATAAAAGGTTGGTATGTATCAGTAGAGTATTAATTAAGCACCTCAATTTTAGGTTCAAATTAATATTAGCCATTTACCACCATTCATTAAGTGACTAATGGATACTAGGCCTGTGTTAGGTACTAAGAAATAATTATAAAAGTTTTAATATTCACAGAGCTATGAATAGGGAAGAGGCTTAGGATATACAAGCTCCATGGGGAGTAAATGCTGGAATCAACAGGAAATAGACTTGTCCAAATTGGGCTCTGAAGTGGTATTTTGAGAGGAATATACTTTTAAGGTGATATATTAACAATGTACAGGACATATTTAGATAAACATAGAGCTACAGATTATTCTAATAAGAAATAAAGAAATATGTGTTACATTCAAGATCAAGAGACAAAATAAAGATAAGCACTGTTACTAGCTTTGGGGGCCTAAGGTTAAAAAAAAAAGCAGTCAGTTCCTGGTCAGAGATAGCAAAGTTTGCAAGCTTAATCTAGTATGAGAACTCATTGAGAAGGATGAAAAACTACTTTAAAAATATGTTTTAGAAAGAGAGCCCTAGTTACAGGATGTAGACTGGAGTAAAGGTACACAAGATGTATTTTTGAAATTTTCACCATAAAGAGATGAAAAATATTTGAGAAAATATACTTAACCCAATTGTAGTTTTTATATTATATATGTATATTAAACATTGCATTGTATCCCATTAATTATACAGCTTTTTATTACATATGATTTGGAAAAACTTATAGAAAGAAAGTGGGTAGATATTTTGGCTCATATGGAGTCCCTACATGAGCTACAGTTTTTTGAGAGTCTCTGTTTGTTTCTATGCTGTGGTACAGTTTCCAGACACAGGATTCTTCAAAATGAATGTTACCTGTAGCCATTGATCCTTCTATCTCCCACCCATGTCTTCCCAAATCCTTACTTGCAGTGTGCTGTGGTCTTTGGCATCTCTCCCTCCTTTCCATACTGCCATTTTCTGGGACACAGGAAGAAGATGAATTAGGAATTAGGAATTATGACCTTAAAATCATGGAGTCTCCAGTTTGACTTTTAAAAGAAAATTAAATTTTAAATGTAAAACTTAACTTCCTTCTCCTAAGTGGGCTTCATGACTTATGCTAAACAAGTATCTATCTCTACTTGTAGCTTCAAATAGACTTTTATGATATTAATAGTTCTTCCCCTTCTTGTGTTTGACCGAGGCTGGAAGTTGGTCTAGAAAAATGAGTTGATGCTGAAGAAGGTAATCTAAACATACAAGTTAAGCAAATCTTCTCAAGGTACTGGTATTGAAAACTGATTGTTTTTTGTTTCAAAAGGCAAAGGTAGAGCAGGTGTAATCCTAGCTACATCTGTAATCCTAGCTCCTCAGAAGACAGACATTGGGATTAAAATTGCCAGGACATCCCTGGCAAGAACTAAAAGATCACCTTAATCAGTAGCTGTGTTGATGAACCACATTATCAGTCATTAGATCTAGCAATGCAAATTTAAGTCAGAAATTATTATCATACATTTGTTAGAATTAGTAAAATTTTAAATATTGATGGTGCTAGTTATTAAAAAACTGGAAATCTCACAAACTTCTAATAGAAGTATAAATGATATGAACACTTTAAAACTTGATAATTGAATAGGTATTAAAGGGTTAGATGTGCATCTACCATATGTTCAACCAAAACTACTCAGTAACTCACACATTAGAACTAATACTTGCAAGCAGGCATCAGTGGCTCAAGCCTGAATTCTCAGGAGCCTGAGATCTGAGGGTGAAGGTTCAAAGCCAGTCTAGGCACTGCCAAACTACCAAGATCTCCATCATAAGGTGAATGAACAGTAATGACACAATATATAGATAATATGAAATATCTATCAGCAATACCTAATGTTACAACACACACAGACAAGTCTCAGTATCACAGGCAGACTAAAGAAAACCATAAATGAAAGGTACATACTGTGTGAAATTCCAGGAAATGAAAACATACCAAAATGATAAATATCAAGTCTGTACTTGCCTAGGGGTGGGATGATGGGAAAGAGGAACTATGAAATGACACAAAGAAGAGTGATAGAGATGTTCTGTAAAATCCATATTTGCATCTGACCAAACATAATTTTACAATTAAAATACATGCATGTGTTTATATATAGATGCTCATAGATGCTCAGTAGATAATTGTGTGTCTGTGTGTCTGTGTGTTTAATGGTCCTGGGGCTTGAACTCAGGGATTGGGGAGTGTCTCTGAGCTTTTTTGCTCAAGGCTATCACTCTATCACTTGAACTATAGCTTCACTTCCAGTTTTTTTTTTTTTGTCATTAATTGGCCATAAGAGTCTCATGGACTTTCCTGCCTGGGCTGGCTTGGAACCGCAGGTACTCAGTTCTCAGCTTGACTTGGAATTACAGGTATTAGCTACTGGTGCCTGGTTGTAAAGGAAAAAAAATTGAGACAGGATATTGCTATATTGCCTGGGCTGGGCTTGAACTTGTGATATTCTCACCTTAGTTTCTCAAGTGCTCTACTTATAGACATGTCCCATTAGGGCCAGCTGAGAGTTTTAATGTTAAAATAAGTTACATTTAACTTCCACCTCTTTCCTTTTTAGTTTTTATAATTACTGTATCACAAAAACTAATTTGGTCAAAATGACCAATACCTTCCATGTCTCCAAATCTACCATATTCTCTTTTCTATTCTCACTACATGCATTAGTCACATTCTCCATCTCTGGCTACTGGACACAGTTTTATCAGCTCTTGCTTTTTTTGTTTATATTATGAGAACATTCTCCTGCTTGTATTGTTACTTTACAAGTTGAGGACCATTTTCTATTCTTCTTTATTCAGAATCTGCATATTAAAGATTCTCTAGACTAATTTAAGGTGCCTTTTCTTTCTCCATTGAATCTCTCTCTGTTGTCTGACCATTATAGTTAATTGTCAGAAATCAAGACCAACAAAAGGAGGACTAAGTGAAGCTGGATGTGGTAGTGGCCTCTTGTAATCCTAGCATTGTAGATGAGGCAGAAGGCTCATTGAGTTCAAGGTTAACCTGGACTATACAGCATGTTCCAAGCAACATAGTGAGTCTCTTCTCAAACACAAAATCAAACAATGAAAATATGGTGTCAGAAAAATATCTGTATCAACAATATCACAATTCACCATATGAAAAGAAAAATCTTTTTAATGAGTTAATAATTGCAATTAGAGTTAAGCATACAAGTTACTTTATCATTTCTCTTTATTCTAATAATAACTTTGATTATCATACGCAAATTAAATGTAAGTATTATTTATCCCAATTACTTTTATGGCTCCTTTTATATTACAAATGGCAATAAACTTGGAATTAGTGGCACTGTTAAAGTTCTGAGCCAGATTTTTCTCTTTCTAGAGTCTATATACTTTGTAATGTTTTTAAGTATTTTTAGATGAAAGCAAAAGTTGTGGCTTCATTTTCTGAAAACTCAGCTTCTTTGTATTTTAGAAATTAACTGCATTTTCTCTGAGAAGAAAAATTAAAAACAGATGACTTTAAATAATTTTAAATGTGTTGCTGAATTGTCAACAATTCTAAAGTAGATGGGCAGTAATATTTTAAATTTATGCATCTACAATAATTGCCTTCCTTTAAAATGTGCCTGCTAGTTGCCATAGTAACAGATGAAGGATCTCTTCTATGTGCCTCCTGGTGTTATCAATGAGAACAACAGCACAATATTCAACTTAGAAATGCAAGGAACAAATTCATAGCAGCACATTATATGTTTCAATAACTGCAATGCTCTACATTTATATTCAAATCTATAGAATATTAACAATTATTGTTACATAATGATAAAGGAAATATCGCCTTTGTATGTAGAAAGCATTAATATTCATACAAGCATAATTTGCATATGTATGGGAGAACAGAGAGCCATAGATCAATATCCTTTTACACTGTTCTATGGGGTTCAAACATGGCCTTGTTACTGCAAAACAGCTAGTACAGGCCAGGACAGAAAATGCCTATTGATGTTTTGCAATACCTATAGATTATTAAAAAAATCCTAAATTGTTAAGTCACTTGCAGAATAATTAGGCTAGTAATTTCTTCTTTAGAGTGGGCTCTTTGAGTAGAAGATCATCTTTTTTCTCCCTTGAACACTTCCTTCCATCTTTTTTTTTTAGATTTCAGGTGCTTTTCTTCCAGAAGTTTTTGCTTTCTTTTTCTAAACCTTCCTTAACTTTTGAGAATTATGTATAATCAGCCAGAAATGTCTGTAAAGACAGGTAAGCTGGACTTAACAATTATTTCCCCCACACGATATATATCTACCTATTTATCTCTCTATCATCTATGTATTTGTCATCTGTTTTTTGTTTATCATTCATCTTTCTGTCATCCATTCCATGTATATATCATCTATGTATGATCTATCTTGTTTACCTCCCAACACTTACAAATTTGTGTATCAGTCATCTATCTATCCATATATTATCTATGTATCTATCATCTTCTATCTATCTTTTATCTATCTAATTCTAAAATCTAACAAAATTAAACTACAACTAAAAATTTGTTCCTAGTTTCAAAAATGCATCTTATCATTCTTCCATAATCACTTTTTATTTAATCTATGTGTGAATGACATTTATATGCAGCAGTAGTAGGGAAGATTCAGAGCCTTTCAGATGCAAATGAATCATTCCCATGTGTAAGCTATATTAGATACAGATATAAAATTATAATTATAAAAAGTATTTTATATGGTGCTAAGAATAAATATTTATGAATTTGAATGTTAAGTAGTTACATTTTATCCAAACTCTTTAAGAGAGTTTGTTATTAAGACTATGTTATTAATTAATTTCTTGAAATACAGTCTCAGCATATGAGTAGCTTTCAGTGTAATGAATCGGTACTAGCTAGGAAAAATATGTCATGTTTAACTCATTCCATGGCAACTTACTTTTTTGTTATTAAATGAAAATTGAAATATAAGATTTTATAGTAATTTCCCAAAGCCCATAAAAGGTGAAAATGAGTTGTTGTTCAAGTTGCTTACTATTAAAGTATTCAAAAAGTCAAAAGTCGGGGGTGGGGGGTGTAGTTGTGGAGCTGGGAGGGAAGGGATGGTAGGGGAAAAACAAATGAGGAGGCAAAAATGCTTGATAAGAAATGTATTCATTACCTTGCTCATGTAACTGTAACCCCTCTGTACAGTATTTTCACAATAAAAAACCTTAAAATTTAAAAAGTCAAAAGTCTTTTAATCTTATTTAGTTTTGTGGCTCCTAAAACACCTTCTGTCTAGACAGAAGTCAGTACTTATTGTTTAATAATATATGCATGGTTTAGCATATAACATGCAAAACTTCAAAATTTTCAAAATACTTCGTTGGACATTATACTATCAAGCAGATACTTTCTTAAAGTTACATCCCCAAAGGACAACATTCTGTATGAGATATCTTTGGCTATTAGATAGACAGAAATTTGTGGACCATCTGTTCTTCAAGAGCTCTCCACCAAAACGAATTTGTTCTATTTAAACCATCAAATATTGTGAGCATAGGCTCTTTGACAGGCTTCAGAAATTGCCCTGTAAAAATAGGATGAATGTTAACACAGTATTTATGAAAAGACACCTGTATCATCACTTACATTTTGGAAAGCATGTATCTGCTATTCTTTTCTGCTCCCTGAGTAAACAAAATTATTATTCTTATTTAGACTTCTGCATGAACTTAGTGCAGCTTCACTGCTGTTTTCCATAATGATGCTTCCTTTTACTGGGTTCCCAATTCTGACTGACAGCCAAGCAGGAAGAAGAGCCCCACATGGCTACAGTCACTCTCATTATGTCAGAAGTGGCTGATCTTCCTTCTGAGATTTTTTTTTTTCCCTATAGACTGAGCATAAGTGAACATATGTTCACAACTTCGTGTGTTTATTAGTTTCACTCAACACATATTTAGAACATGTGGTAAATATAACGCATACAGAGATTCTGGAGCAAGGAGGTAGATAGAAATGAAAAAAAATAGAAAGCAAAGTTTCTCCCATCAAAATATTATAATCAGTTCTGTGAGGACTGTGGGGAAAAAATGTAGAACACATAATCATTAGTGTTGGGCACAGTTTTTGAAGGACGAGAAATACTTGATATTGTACCATATTTCTCAAAAGCAAAAAAAAGAAGAAAAAGAAAAAGTTACATTTATTCAGGAAAATCAAAACCAGAAACAACAAGTATTGTCTTGATTTTCAAAATATTAGGATCCAAATGCTGATGGGTCACACTTGTAGACCTACCTACTCAGGAGTCTGAGATATGAATGTTACAGTTTGAAGGCAATATCTGGGCAGAAAAGTCTGAGATAATAAATCTTCAATTAACCAGCAAAAACCTACAAGTGCAGTGCAGCTCAAGGTGGTAGAGCACCAGCTTTGAGCAAAAAAAAGCAACTTGAGAGTATGGGGTGCTGAATTTAAGCCTCAGCACTGGGCACGCGCGCACACACACACACACACACACACACACACACACACACACACAAACTTCCTTTTTGACTATAAAATTACAATACCATTTGCGTAGGAAAAGGGAAATAACTGTGAAGTTTCTTAGAAAACAATTGAGATTGCTTACATTTATTTTTAGAAATAGTAAACTAGAAAATGTTTATGTCATAATTTAAAAATACACAATTACATAACTGATTACATGTGTTGTGTAATGAAAACATCCAAGGCCTTGTATCAAAGGTTTCATATACTTTGCCTTATTTGATTCCCTCAGACTCTGAAGTAAACTCTGATATGATGAATGAATGAATGAATGAATAGTGATAGTTGGTATATACTGGGAATATTAGATGGCTAGAAGGAGTTTCCTCAGTTGATGCATGACCATATCTCTTAGTCCATTGCTTGAATCTATACTAGAAGTATATATTGCCCATTGAGAATCCTTCATTAAATGAAGTGGAGCCTGTGAAGGTTGAGGATATCAGCGTTAGAATTTAAAACTTACCTCTGCTATTTATGGTCCGCATGTTCTTGAGCAAACTGGCCCATCAGTATCTTACTTTCATCCTTTGTTTTGTTTTATATTGTCTTTTTTCTAGGCCTGATATGTGAACATCCATAGTCTAGAGGATTGTCCCTGGAACAGGCAAGAATTAGTTATTTTTATTTATTAAGGGCAATATTCTAAGTGCAGAGGAAAGAATGATGAAAACAAAAGCAAACAAGAATAGAATATGTTCTATTTTAGGTTATGTGCTTTGGTCTAATAAGCTTTATGATACATTTATAATTATCTGTAACTGTAGAGGAAACAGAAGAAACAAAGTAAAATAAATCATTGGTAGGGGTACAGATCAGCCTTGTTTCTGCAGACTAAGGGACATGAAAAGTTAAGGGGCTCTTGAGCTGATCATGTTGATCTGTAACCCGAAGATAGTTCAAAGGGAGGGAACAGTGGATTGGGCAGAAGGAAATTGGTTGTGTTGGGTGCAGACAACTGTTATATTGGAGATAGAAACAAAAGCAAATGAAGAGGGATTGGATTTGTCAAGTAAGGAGACTAAATGAAAGGAGCAATGATGTATTTTTACGTACATTGTAACATTTTGGACCTAACAGATTGCATTCATATTTCTGGTAGCTATTTTTGTAAAGTCCATGATAATCTCAAAGTTATCAGTAACAAAAAAGCCTGACTCCCACTTAGAACTCTCCCTTTCACAGAAAAAAGTTAAATCTCTGTGTTAACTCTGTTTTTCTTACTGCTGTCCTTCAGAAATATATTTGAATCCCCCTTATGTGTTGATTCTGCAGCAATGGTCAGAAGCAGCCACACTTTAATGGTGATTTTTATGGTCAGGTTTTATTGCTAAGAACACCAGATCTTTTTTTCCTTCACATGGTTTCAGAAGATTAATTTCTTATTTGTCAGACCACTAAAACGAGTGTTTAATCAAGATACTGAGACATTTTCAATGACAGAATGCCTGCTTCCTGTAATGCTTGTGGAACTGTCATTTTCATATCAAACAAAATCAAGGTGATTTAAGTTTTGTGGGTGGCAAGAGAATTTCAGGTTACATATTTCTGGCTAGGATTATATGAAGTTATAAAATGAACACAGATGCTTACTATAAATGTATCCTTAATAAGCTGCAAATGCAGTTTTGAAGGGCTGGATACTAGAGAGTCACAATATAAGGCCTAAAAGTCTCCACTCTGGAACCAACTGTTGAATACAAATTCTGCTTTCAATATTTATAAACTGTATGACCTTGGACACATTGCAAAGACTCTCAATAGATCACTTGCATTAGGCAATGCAAAAGCAAAACTGTGGTGAGACAACATCTCACACCTTTGGAATGGCTTTTATCAAAGACATGAGATGACAAGAATGACAGGGATGTGGAGCAGAGGGAACTCTTGTACCTTGCTTATGGGAATGTATACTTACACAACCATTCTGGCACAGTGAATGGGTTTTTCTCAAAAACATACAAACAAGCAAACAAAACAAAACCCTGAAAATACTATTCGATCCACTGATTCCATTCTAGATAGTTACCCCCAAATATTTGAAATCAGTTTATCAGAAAGCTATCTCATTGTAGCTCTATAGTAAAGTTAAGGGAACAACCTAAGTGTCCATCACCAGATGAGTGCAACAAAAACATATGATATGTATCCACATTGGAATACTACTGACCCTCTAAAAGGATGGAAATTCTAAGCAGACTGTGATGACACACCTCTCCAATTCCAGCACTCATATTGATGAGGCAGGAGGTTGGAGAGTTTTGTGGCTAGCTTGCACTACATAGGTTGACAAAGGTGGACATTTTGTGATAAAATGAACTGAAAAAGATTTGATAGGTGAAATAAAGCACAATATTTTGGATGTGGAAACTAAAATAATTAAAACTCATAAAAGCAATGAGTTGAACAGTGGTTACAGAAGCTGGAGACAGTAAGACAGGAAGACTTTTCTTCTCATCCAGTATGGTGAATATGGTTGTTAACAGAGAATTACACATTTTTAAATTACTGTGAGAGAGCTGAGTGTCAGTAAATCATATCTGTAATCCTAGGTACACAAGAGGCTGAGATCTGAGGATTGTGGTTCAAAGCCAGCTTGGGCAAACACTTCTGACAGGCTCTTATCTCTAATTAACTAGCAAAAAACTGGAGTTTGGGGCTTAAGTGATAGAGTATCAGCCTTGAGGAAAAAAAGATAAGCAAGAGCATGAGGCTATGAGTTTAAATTCCAGTATTGGCCCACAAAACATTGTTGTGAGACGAAATTTTAGATTTTCTCATGAAAATGTTGAATATTTGAGGTGATTGATGTGCTAAGTAGTTTGATTTAATTATTTCACATTATATTTTAAAATCATAATGTCATTTTTTATTCCAAAAATTTAGTATAAATTATCAACCTATAATTCACAAATGCTATCAAAGCTGGTCATGTAGGGCAGTGGTAGAGAACTGTGCAAGATATGAAATGAAAATAAGCAGATATCTGTAGCACCAAGAAGGCAATGGCTAATGCATATACCAGACTAAAAATATCCTGAGGAATGAGAAATTTCTTCCCCTCAGCAGCCCTGGGAATGCTGCATGTGGCTTTGTACAGTGATAATAATCTTCCAACAGAAATCTAGATGGCAGAAAGGAAAACAAAACATCTAGATATGAAGAAAGCACATATAATTATGCAGTGCTCTGAACTCTTAAAACAGTGTTTTTTATATAGGCATGGTATAATCATTTGCCTTAATAAGTAGAAATAATGGTAATCATAACTGATTCTGTTTCTTACATATTCCTGTATTTCTATGTGTTTTAAGAATTATTTACTAAGGAAGAAATTAAAAGATTTTTTTCCCCACTTGTTCTGTGGGACAAAAATGGCCGTAATTCAGTCATTTCATCTCTTGTATCCCTCTGATACAAATGGAATTAGAATTTCAATTGGAGACTTGCTTGCCCGAGGGCTTAACAAGTCACCAGTCAGTGCCTGCCACAGCCTTTGTGCTTGGAATAACTCTAATCTAAAAATACCTTTGTAAAGTTATCAATGGAGATGCAAATTTGCCTCACCATATGGCTTAAGAAACCCCTGGACCTAGAATTTTAAATCAGAAACATGTGGAGGGAGGCCTATAGGAATCGCATAAGTAAGAGAGGCCTAGACTTTGACATCTATACTTAATCATAAAATGTTCTTCAAAGGGCCTAACTGGGAAAATAGAATATTTCTTCCCAGTCATGATGCTTCAATTCAGTAGCAGTCATGAGTAGCAGAGGAGGAATGATAATTCACTCCCTTCATCCTAAAAGACAAGGGCACAGATTCTTTGAAATAACTGTCCACAGATGGCCTAGGCTCAGGCACAAGCTGTATGACTAATATTGGTCTGGATAAACAAGAGACACAGGCTAGCCCACACTTGGGTGGGCTACACCCTAAAGTTGCCCAAGGCCTTAGTCACCTATCATACTGCTTCACATGGTCCATATTCATTCTTGTTCAATTGTTTTACTGTAGCTGTTCCAGAAAGATAGATGTATGGTTTTGTATTAGTGCTCCTGAGCATGGGTGGAGTTTTTCTGTTGGCCCATAGCACACATTAAACTACAGGCAAGGAAAGCATTGAGTAATGGTGACCGAGTATAAGCAAAGCACCAAGAAAGCTTCAAGGAAAAATGTTTTGTCCAAAGTCCAAGGCCTAAATTTGTCACACTGAAATCCCAGGAGTAGGAAGGGATGACCTGGAGTCAAACATTAACTTAGCTGTCATTATAGTCTTTAGACTTCTTTAGTAGGAGCTTTAGTTTCTCTGTAGTAAAATGGAGAGGCAATGACCTTTCTCAAAAAATTGGAAGGAAAACTGAATGAGAAAATGTATCTTATTGCATTCCTAGTTCCTTGGGCACGATAGATATTTCATAAAATGATGGGGACACAAACAATTATCTCTTCTATTTTATTTTCCCTGGTTTGTTTCTGTTTACTTGTAAATCACTTCAAGCAACTTGCAAGTGAGAAGCTGGCTTGCTCCCTCCTAACTCTACAGAAGACAATTGGAAGATTCAGCAGATGAGCAAGAGGAAAGAGAAGTTCAGGAAGACAAGTAAAGAGGCAAATGCTACTCACATAATTAAAATTGGCACACATATAAGGGGTACACATGTAAACAATGGTATACACATAAATAATGATAACACAGAACCAGTTACACAAGTAAGTAATAGTAGAAAAATAAAATTGCTACACAAATAAATAATGGGACACACATAAATGGAACACACATGGTAAAAAGAAGGTGATATCATCAGGATTGCCAAGGATGGTTTGACAGGAGACCTAGTTTCATGTTTCTCCAAAGATGTAAAGTTAGCAAATAGAACTGGTCAAAGTAGCAGGATAAAAATCTCGTGATCTATCTTGCACTTCGAAATCAATCCAGAATAATTTTAATATTGTAAAAGCTACCTTTCTTTCTTCTCACCAACAACATTGTATCGTATTAAAAAATCAATTTTCAAACTGTAATTGTACATACGCACGTGGTACCATGTTATACATCAACCTGTGTAAACCACACAAGGAGACTTTTGAAGTAGTGGCTCAACTACCCACATTTTTTACAAAGGCATTTGAAACAATGCTCAAAAAGTGAAAGGGTCCTTCTCCCATGACCTTTGAAATAAGAGGGTCACTATTTGAGTAGTAGAACTGTGGTTGGGACTTGACCTTTGTACTATGATTTGTCCCAATGTGGACAGCAGCCTTCATATCCTCAAATGATTTCAAGGGAGAGAAAAATGACATCATAGTGTGTCTTGGATGTGGCCAAACTGTGTTGGCTCCTGTTGACATTTTTATGGGATACTTGTAGCTATCAAGAGAGTTGGATTCTCTCACATTCCACCATTGTGACACTGGAGAACAATATGAGGTCAATGATATGTACTTTGCTAACAACAACACCATTTTCTTACTACTTAGACATCAGTTATATATGCTAGCTATTTTTCTTTATAGCTTGACATTCTACTTGGGATGACATTTTTACTTCTTTGGACATTTCTACCATGCTATCAAACCAATATTAAGCATTAAAATGTGGTTACCAGTTTATTAAACAAACTTAAATCTAATAAAATTCCTAATACTTGCCTTAGCCAATGATTTCCAAACCCTAAAAATAGCAGATAAAATACAACTATTGTAGTAGACAAGTTTGGGAAGAAACTGGTATTCATCATTTTACTAGCCAGGCAGGAAGGCATCTTAAAGTTGAGGCTAAGAAATCTCTGTTCTGGTCATTTTTTATCCCAGAAGCACAATGAGGTAGAAAAAATTTTCCATCATTATTTATAATAGCTCAGAGAATCAAAGAATTCTGAAGCAGTAAGTGGACTGGGACAGAATCCAGCACAGATTTCTTAGGGGGAAAAAATCCAACAACAAACCAAACCCTGAGATGCAAGGGATGATTCCTGTTCATTAGAAGTAAAGATGGACTCAGTTGCTGGTCTCCCGGCTCCTACTGAAAGGAGCATTTCCTTTGGTGCTTCCAAGGTTACTGGGGGCTCCCCTTTCTCTGTGGCTGTTTCTGTGAATTTAACTTTCACTGACTATTAAATCAGCTGGTGGCATTTATGCAATTTTGGAAGAATCTGTGTATACTCAGCCCATGCTTCCAAACAGAAACAGTAGCTTTACTTCCTTGAGGAAGGCCACAGAAGGCCGAGGGTTGCTTGATGAACAGCCCTTGTCATCACAAACTGTCACTATCTTCCCCCAAAAGTCAAAATTAGAAAGTATGTCTGCTCTTGGAGAACAGAAATTTGGCAGAATCCTCCATATGTTAGCAGGTAGGAGGACTTAATCCTAGAAGTGTAAAATGTAACAAATATGTATGTCATTATTTCTAGGCTGAAAAATCAACTTATTATTATTAGCCAACATTTATCCTTCTGACTACCCACAAATAGCTAGACAGGTCATGCTTCTCAAGATGAGGTAGTTAAAGAACACAGAAGTGGAGAACATTAAGACAGAGTTCTTATTTATTTGCTTTATTTTTCCCCCACCAAGAACAGTCATTATTCTGGCTGTGGCTTGCGGCATGTGCTTTGCTTACTAATGATTTCCTGGTCCCAGCCCTTTCCATATGTGTATATAATTGTTGCTTGTTAGCCATTCTGGAAACACGATGGGCATTCATGTAGAACAAAGCTTTCTGAACTTCAGGAGCTCATGCTCAATTACCTGCCTCTAAAACACTGAAAAGTTCTAGGGAAAGTCTCAAAATAACTGCATGGTTTTGTATATGCACATGTGCATACATGCATGCATGGGATCTCACCCTTAAATAGAAGAAGAATAAGAAAATTGGTATTTAATTTGCTGAGGCAGACATCTGTCCCTGTGGCTTCTTCCCTTCTAGATGTTTTAGTGACTATCTATGGAGAAAGTTGTTTAAAAACTTTATCCCAGAGCTGGGCACTGTTGGCTCAAACCTGTAAACCTTGCTACTCAAGAGGCTGAGATTTAAAGATCACAGTTCAAAGCCAGGCAGGCCAGGCAGAAATATCTTAGGCATCTTATTTCCAGTTAATGAGAAAAAATTTAAAAAGAGTCTGAAGTAGAGGCATGTCTCAAGGAGTAGAGTACCAGCATTGAAATAAAAAAAAGCCAAGTGAAAGTGTAAGGTACTGAATTCAAGCCACAATACCAACACACACACACACACACACACACACATACACACACACACACACACACACACTTTTATTCCACTTTTTTTTTTTTTTTGTCATGAAACCTATTCCACTTTCCCTGGATGACCACTATCAGGAGTCAAGTACTAGCCAGTGCACTGTTAGATGCAGTTCCTAGGTAGCTCTCCTCATAAATCTGGCAATGGCCACATTAACTTCTAAGGTTTAAGGAAACATGAAACCCACAAAAAAATGTCTGAAATGATTTTTTCCCCTGGTTGGCAAGATAAATACCTTTCCTCAAGAAAAATGCCTTAGGCCCAAACAGAATTATATCCACTCAAAACACACTATTTAGTAATTTAACAGACTCTGGATTTATATCAAATTTAGGTTCAATGCAAGGATCTTGCTCTTCTGGGAAAGGTTTAAAAGTGAAATAGAACAGAAAAACAGAGCAGAGGGTAAAGTGTTAAAAAAGAATCAACTATGCCAAGGGCAACAGCAGTTCAAGCAACAACAACTCAAGTCTGTTGACGGGAAACTGCCCAATGTGGATGTGATTTTGTCTAGGGGTCATACAGAAGTACCTGGCTGGCTTTATTTATAAGGCAATTGTCAAATCAATCTTTGGAATATGGATGAGGTGAAAGGGAGAGGTAAAGTATTATTTTAGATCATCTGTAACTTTTCAAGTACAGCCTTCTTGCTGAAATTCCAGGGAGAAAGTAAGTGAGCCCAATAAAGAAAACTGTCAGTCAGTCAAGTATGTTTATTTATTATCCCCCTGTGCCAGGCACTGTTCTAGCCAATATGGAATGATACAGAATAAAGCACAGTCATCACCCCTATAATCTCGTGAGAGCAAATGGATTAAGTCTGCAGACACACACATACACCCTATGTGGGTGGTCAGGAAATCCAACTATGTGAATAGGCTGTAAGCTCAGAGAGAAAACTCCTGATTAGGAAACAAAGAAAATTAGACAGATTGAAGAATAATAAATTATATTACAAATAGTTTAAAATGGACTCATAGGCTCACCTTTTCTGTCTCATTATGTTATTAAAATTGGGAGCAGTCTTCATCACAAATTTATGAAATTCTTTTGAAAGACATTTATTGTGCAAATATGGATTTACACTGATGCTGAGAAACTAAGTGTGAATAAAATAACAAAGTCCATTAAACTAAAAACATCTTATAGTAAAAAAATGAATTTGCAGCTATATACAGCACTCTGAGGACAGAATAAGAACAAATGAACTGGACAGATTTGTAAAGAAAAGATGTCCCTAGTTCAACTTTTTTGTCAGTATTGGGTCTTGAACTCTGGGCCTGGGCACTGTTCCCGAGCTCTTCAGCACAAGGCTAGCACTTTACCACTTGAGCCACAGAGCCACTGCAGGTTTTCTGGTGGCTTATTGGCATGGACTTTCTTGCCCTGGCTGGCTTTGGACTGTGATCCTCAGCTCTCAGCTTCCTGAGTAGCTAGGATTACAGGTGTGAGCCACCACACTGGGACTTTTCTTTTTGGTGCTGAGAAGAGTACCTAAGACCTCCTGAATGTAAAACACATGCTATACCACTGAGTAACACCTGTAGTACCCTCCTGTTCTCCCCCACCCTATCTCCTGCTTTTTGGTGCCGGTGCTGGGGCTTGAACTCAGGGCCTCATGTTCTGGCTTGGCTTTTTCTGCTTAAGGCTAGATTTACAGCTCCACTTCTGGATTTTTGCTGTTTAATTGGAGATGAGAATCTCTTGAATTTCTACTCATGCTGGTTTTGAACCTTGATCCTCAGTCTCCAGTGCAGCTAGGATTACAGGTGTGAGCCACAAGGGCCAGGCCCAATAACCAAATTTTAAGAAGTAAAAGCAATAAGACTAGGATAGTGTCCAAGTAGGGAATGGATGTGATATTTTCGGCAAGGTAGTGCCAGATTTGGTCCAGTAGTACATCCCTGCCCTGGTCTTAGGAACATCCTAGTGTTAGAATGTTGTCTTGGTTCTGTGTCCCATGTCAAGTGATTTGTTTGAATGACTGTTTTTTACAAAAGATAGGAAGACACTTCTGAATGCCTGCCAGAGTACTTGCTTGATATGTGTGTGTGTGTGTGTGATTAGCCCCAAACCTTCTACTCTTTAACAATATAGTATTCTGCCTCTGTTTGTGCCTTCAACACATTCCCCAGGATTTTCTGCTTCTTGATAAGGCAACATGCTCCATTCTGAGGAGGACAGATGCTTTGCACATGGAACCACCCAGGCTCTGCTGATCTGCTGATGTTTATCGTTTTAGACAGTCTCCTAGGAACTTCAGGGCTCAGCACGAACCACACAATGTAGATCTGGGCCCAGGCCACGTGCAGATTTGGGTGCTTTCTCCATCTTCTCAGTACAGAGGCCAGCCCTTCCATTACCAGGGCTCAAGACAGCTTGGTGTTAGGCTGTTTCACAAGCAAGCCTATCATAAGGGCCCCTACTCACAGTCTCTCCACTCTAGGGGGTGGGGATTGATAGTAATATGCTGCCCACCTAGTGCTGAAGTTTTGAAAGGTCAGGGACTTTTGCCTTTGTCACTGCCACAGTCTAAGTGCCCAGCACAGTGAGGGATAAACATAGTGTGTTGTTAAATTGACTGAATGAATGTTATTGTTGAGGCCATTTGTCTTTTACTCCTTCCCTCCTACTTCAGAACTGCAAAGAGGAAAGTTTGCGTCCAGCGTCCCTTGTTCCCGTAGTCTAGAAATGCTGGGCACAAGTGCTATGGGCAAAGGTCCTGGGGAGTGGGGATCCCCTGGACACAGAGTAAGGAGTCACAGCTGCCTAGTAAGGGAGGAGGAGTCCCAGCAAGTTCTTCACTTCTAGCTTTTGCAGCACCCTCCCGCGGCCTAAGTGTGCCTTATTTGGGGTTAGGGGCGACGGGTGGAAAGGAAGCCCGGGCCCTCCGGGTGGGCGGCATTCCTCGCCGCGCCTTCTGGGCTCCACGGGAGGCGTGCCCCGAAGCACCCCGTCTGCTCCAGCACCTGTTGGACGGCCAGCTGGCAAACCGGCCCCCGCGGCGACGCCGACCCCCGGCCGCCCGCAGGACAGAGGCTCAGCCCCCCCCACCTCCGCACCGCGCTGCGCCGCGCTGGTGGGGGGAAGGTGGAGAAGGGGAGGGGACAAGCGAGGTCCTCCGGGCGGCCCGGCCTTCTTCCTTCGGCAGCCCGGGTGGAGACGCCGCTGCGCCCCGAGGTTAGCGCCGACTGAGCGTGGGGGAGGGGACGGCCCGGCCCGGAGTCCCCGGCGTCCCCGACCTGCGATCCAGGCGGCTGCCCGGAGCGGAAGACGCACCCGCCCAAGTGAACTTGGTCGCGCCCAACTCCAGCCAGGTGCCCGGAGCCGAGCGACGGAGGCGGACAGGACCCGCCGCGCAGCCCGCGCGCATGCGACTGGTGAACTGACCCGCGGCCTCCCCGGGCCCCGACTCCCCGCGGCGCTCTCCGCCGCCAACCGCCGCCCCCCACCCCCGGGACCCGCGCAGCGCCCGCGCCGCCTTCTCCCCCTCCCCCTCCGGGTGGGGTGGGGGTGGGGCGGGGAGCGGGCGCCCGGAGCGCCGCATCTATTGGCAGCTCTGTGATTGATCCGACAGCGCTCGCCAGCCGACCTGGCTTCCAGACGGACTCCGCGCGACCCCTGAGTCCCCGGCTCGCTCCAGGCCCCTAAACTGACAGGTGCTCCCTGCAAGTCGCCGGTGACTTCTCGCCGCTCCCCCGCGTCCCCACCCCCTCTTTCCTCTTTCGTCTCCCTCCCTCCCCCCCCCCCTCCAGCCCCCACCACTTCGGCACAGCTCAGGATTTGTTTAAACCTTGGGGAACTGGTTCAGGTCCAGGTTTTGCTTTGATCCTTTTCAACAAACTGGAGACACAGAAGAGGGCTCTAGGAAAAAAGTTTTGGATGGGATTATGTGGAAACTACCCTGCGATTCTCCGCTGCCAGAGAAGGCTCGGCGCTTCCACTCGGGTGCAGCCTTCCCCGGGCGGTGGTGAGAGGCTCGGAGTCGCCGCTTCCCCAGTGCCCGCCGCGAGCGAGCAATCGCCCCAATCAGCCAAATGCTCCTCTTCGGCCTTCTCCTGCTGACATCTGCCCTGGCCGGACAGAGACTCGGCGCGCAGGCAGAGTCCAACCTGAGCAGTAAGTTCCAGTTCTCCAGCGACAAGGAGCAGAACGGTGAGTCTGCGCCCTCCTCCCCCCACCCCCACCGCCGCTACCCCGCTCTCGCACCCCGGCTGCCCGCAGTGCGCGCTCGCCTCGCCGCCGCGTGTGCTGCCCACTAGCCCGCGTGGGCGCCGCCGCGTCTCTCGAGCGCGCAAGATGCGCGCCCCGTGCGTCCGTGGGGACTTTTGCCTGTTGGCCACCGGAGCTGCCCAGAACTTTAGCAGGGGAGCGCGAGTGCTGTGCAGCCCAAGCCAAGGAGCGATTGTGAACGTCAGTGCTACTAGGCACGTTGCGGGGTCGCGCGTTGCCAGAGTTAGAAGTTGTTCAAGAACTGCCTGGAAAAAGGAATCCATAATGAATGAGTTTTGACATGCTTGATTTTAGTCAGAGTGGGTTTTTCTTGGGGGTGGGGTGGGGGAGTGCAGTGGCCAGGGGGACTTCAGGACACCCATCAGCCGCATTCATTGAAAAGGCATCCACTCTTAAGTAGATAAGAAATATTGAGGTCCAGACGCTGCGACGTGTTTTAGGGGAATAAAATATGTCTTTCTTTTGAGCTCTGTGTGTGTGTAAACGTGCCTTTGTGCTTACCTTTCTGGTGGTGTTTTTGTGTGTGTGTGTGTGTGTTAGTGAATGACTGCTATTTTATGTATGTTGGAAACGACTTAATCCCGCATAGGAAATGAGAATTACTTTCAGCTTTTCAAGTGTACCTGAAATGTTTAGAAAACTCTCCAATGTAAGTTCCTCTGGGCTGGGATTGCACAGAGCTGGAGAAAGGCTCCTTTCATAAAGCCAGGGAAGCTTCGGGGTGTGTAATTTGCTTAGCCTCTGAACCCCATATGATTTACATCATTCAATTTCTAAACTCTTTTTCTCTTCATCTACCATTATGAAGTCATTTTTGAACCTCCTTTGTAAATAGAAATTTTAGACCGCCCTTGAAACCACAATGTGAATGTAGGCTGTCTAAAAGTGGAATATTAAACACCCTGTTTACCAGTGGTGGTTCTTACTGTTATTTGAAAAGAAATGGTTCATGTTTTTCTGCTTTCATGTCTGCTGTTGACAATGCAAGAGTGTTCTCTAATCCAGGTAAGATGAACAAAAGTAGCATACCTGGCAAATCCCAGGGTAGTGAACTCTATTTTTAAAGTCATCAGGACTTCTTTCTTTATACATAGGATGTTTTGAAGCTTCAACTCTGGATTTAAATGCGAAAAAGGGCTCAATGTTAAGAAGGCACAGAAAGTTCTAAAGTACTAAAGCTAGATAAAATAAGGCGTACTGGGGCTTTGATAGACATTGTTTGTCTTGGTTTCTTGCATGCCAAGACACAGTATCACATTTATCAGTCAATATTGTTGTGGTTGTTCCTAACCACGTGCTAACGTAGTGGCACATGGCACCTGCAGGCTCCTTGAGCTACTGATCAAAGGGAAGCCTAGAGATCTACCACTAATCACAAGACCAGCAGAGGGCCAGAGAAAGTGATCAAAGGAGCCATAGCACCAGCTGGACCCAGTCAGGAAGCAGATCAGACCAACCTTTGTTCTTTCTTATGTGAAATAAATGCTCAGTTCAAAATGTTGCCTCTTACTAGACAAGCTTTTCCATAGCAACAACAGTGCACAGTTTTCATGGCCTCTGTTTTTCTAGCTCCTTATTCCCATCTCATGTCATCTCTCCCACTGCACTGGCTTGGTATCTCCTAGGTTCTCTTGATACTTGTACTTTCTCCTTCTCCTTGAAATGTTTTCTGTTGTGATGTGCATGTTGTTATCATCCTGTTTCCTGGCCCCAGACTTATCCAGCAGTTTTCTCTAGAGCTTTTTAGCCTTTGGTGATGGGCTAGTTTACTGAGTAGGTTCACACCCTCAAGAGAGGTGAGTTCATTCAGCCAGTGTACACACTTTCTGTTGCCATTAGAGGCTGGTCCATTTCCATTCCTAAGATGTATGATGCTAAAAATAGCCTGGTTGTTTTCTAATCTGTAGGCTATGTTTAGCTCTTGGAGGATTGGCTGGAAGAAGTAGTAGAGGAACTACTCACCTTGTAGTTTTTAGCCTAAAGAGAAATGGGACTAGCCAGCACTAGGGGGCAATATGGAGCTATTTTTCTGCACATGCTCAGGTTGATGTTTGTATGTTAAGGTCCTTGATTGGAGGATAGCAGGTGGGTATTAAAGAAGATCCCCCTAGAATGTGACCATTTTTGGTGAATAATAACAGCTTCTTCCTCTTCTTGGACCTTAAAACTTCCCATTCCCAAGGGGTAGTGATTGATATTTGATGCCTCTGCTGATCTGTTTGATGATTATCAAATTAACTTCTAGCAAGGATACCTCAGAGAAAATAACATGGGTCCAAATTTGTGCATCTTGTCATTTTATGAAAGGTCTTCCATACCAAACACAAATTGGCCTTTTGTGATTAGATGAACATACATATGCTTTCCGGGATCCTTCTCAATTTTTCTAGAGTATTCCGCTCCTCTAATGGTGTTTACTCAATCAAATATCCAAACCTGCTCACTCTTAATATTAATTTTGTATTCTGAATGAAATTGAGTATTAAGATTCTCCAGTTCTAGATATTTTGTATTTAGATTGGACTATGTGGGTATGAGTCAAAACAATTGTTATTTATCTGGATTTTGACCTATTATAGGACTGTACTTTAATGTAAACATAGCTTTATCCTCCAATGTAAACATAGCTTTATGCTCCAGTTCAACCTAAAGTCTCATGTATGCTAGGCAAGTGCTCTACCACTCAGCAAATACCAGATTTTTGTGCTTCATTTTTCACAATACTTTAACCATAATATGGAATTTCTTGGAGCAATTCTGGTCTATGAATCTCCCATACATGTACAGGAAAAACACTAATATTAATATGTATTGCTTTCAGATAGAATGCCTACCACGAAATGAGTAAGATAAGATCAAGATAATGCTTCTTAGTTACAGCCGAATGATTGGTATATACATTCAGAAACAAGAAAACAAAACCCAGTTTATTGTGTCTTTTGTATCCAACCAAAAGAAATGTCAATCATAAGTTATGATGGAGTAATATCTCTTCTACTTTGCATCACAGAGTAGTGATTTGTATTTATCTATCACTTGAGAAATGCTTTTTTACTTTAGGGCTACCTCCAGGTATCAATTATTGCATGCATGCTTTTCTTCAAGGGCTTTTGTGGTATGTGGCTCTATTTGCCATGGGGATCATGGTTTACGAGGAATGCCTTTTGCCTATATTAGTGCCAGCTGTGTCTTCCTACTGATGCAAGTGCTTGTGCCTAACAAAACTGTACCTGGTCCTGACTCCCTTTAGGTAGCAGCTTAAAATTTAATCAACAGACAGATAGTCACATCTTTAAAATAGTGTCTAACAGTAAATAAACTCTGAATGAGGCTACAGGGGACTTTCCTGAAGTTAGTCCATAAGTTTGAATGTTGACCTTTGTGCCATTTATTTTTGTTACTTAGAAACTTTTTTTGAAAGTTCCTCTTGTTTTTCTGCTGCGTTGGAGGAAGAGTTGAGGAAATTGAATAAGTAAAGTGCCATTATATAATGATGAATTCTATTTTTTTACAATGGATTACAAGAGGCTATTCCATTATATGGTAACTTTTTCTCCCAGGCCGATCCTAATTTTCTTTTCTTTCTTTCCTTCTTTCTTTCTTTCTTTCTTTCCTTCTTTCTTTCTTCCTTCCTTCCTTCCTTCCTTCTTTCCTTCCTTCCTTCCTTCCTTTCTTTCTTTTTTTTTGTTGATCGTGGGGCTTGAACTCTGGGCTTGGGCCAGAGTTCCTGTGCTCTTCAGCTCAAGGCGAGCACTCTACCGCTTGAGCCACAGTGCCACTTCCAGTTTTCTAGTGGTTCATTGGAGATAAGAGTCTCACGGACTTTCCTGTATGGGCTGGCTTTGAACCGCAATCCTCAGATCTCAGCCTCCTGAGTAGCTAGGATTACAGGTGTGAGCCACGGGCGCCCAGCGCCAATCCTAATTTTCTATATTTAGCTGGATGACCTGCATATTTAACTCGAAAATGTATTTAAAATATAGAAAAGTTCTATAAGAAGCTTTAAGAACTAGTATAAAATTTGTTCATCAGTTGCAAATGGATTGGATTTTAGAATCAGACTCTAAACTTTGTCTACATGTCATCTTGTAGAGCTTTGTCTCAGTCTCCTAAATCTTAGCCTTGCCTCTTATTTCATCATTCTGAAACGTCCTACCAGTTTTCTTCATATTTGCATCTACTTCTGTCTTTCTAGTGCTAAGATGCTATTTTACCTTCAAACTTGCACATCTTTTATGAAAAGATTGTGTCATTTTGATATATTGAGTTATAATGAATTGAGACATTTATATACTAAAGAAAAAATCTTATTTTTTCATAGGTTTTGCTTTCTATCAAAGTGGTCATAATTCTAGTCTCTTCATTAACTTAACTAATTTTAATGTTTCTGATTGTTTTATTTGAAAGCATGATACATAGCAACAGTAGGTCTATTGTTACCTCAGCCTGCCCTCAAATTCAGGGACCTAGAATGAGGTAAGGGTATAGCTTCTGCCTGGCTTTTGTCCTATAGTTCTTTTAATTGTAACTCCTAAGCATCCATGCTGAGACATGGGGTTTCAGCCCTAATTTGATGCTCTGGCTAAGTTGATCATCTCTCTGTGCTGGTAACACCTTTTTGTCATCTACATTGAATAGGTCACCTCCCAGACAGGTTTTTGTTTGACCACACTCTGTCTAAATTAGATCCCCATCACTGTCTTATCAGGGCTAATTAAGGACATACTACTTACCATGCTTTGATAGTCTTGTTGCTTCTTAATTTGTTCTTCTGTTGTCTATCTATCCTTCTTTATCCACTTCTCACCTCCTCCCATGCTTTTTATGAGCCTTGAACTTGTTTGTCTTGCTCTCTGTAGGACCACAGTCTTATTAATACTAATACTAATATTTACTAATACTATGTGCCAAAGAAGTGTCTTTGGGATTGTTCTGTATGTGCAATACTTTACTAGAGGAAAACATTGGTATCTACTATAACAGTGGGCCTGCTTTAAAGTATCTTTTTGGTCTTAGACTTTACACACCATTTGGCTTTTGTCACTGGAAAATAGACTTGGCAGTGTTGGAATTCACCAGAGTACTTACCAAAAGCATCATGTCACCAAGTAAGCAGGAACCAAGTTTCCTAGACCTGGTGTTACACTCCTACAAAGCACCATTGACATGCCCTTGTGTTTTCCAAGGATGGGAAATTGACATGGACTAAGGACTCTAAGAACAGTGAATGGATGACAAATACTCAGAAATGTGAGTGTTTTTCATCTTTTGCTTTGGGCTCATTTGTACTTTGTACCATGAACAAGTGGAAATCAACGCTAAATAGTGCTTGGGATGTTAGAGCTGGGAAGACCCAAGGTGTCTAAATCTGAGAGTAGAAGTATAGACTTCTGAACAAAGTAGACTTTGTTCAGGTCACTCTTGTAGATTAGTGGCAACAAGAGTAAACTGCTAATGTGGTAACATATTATTCCATATGTTAGAACCACTTAGGGAAATGGAGTTATGATGTCAAAATTCAAACACTTTAATTTTTATTTAAATAGCAGGATTTCTGTATTATGTAAGAGGATTGTATGCTTTCTCAGGTTTTGAGGTGAGATGGGAACAATTGCTCTTGAACAATTACTTGTAAGAACACTAAGGAAAACAGTCCTAGAATAATCACAACTATCACATAGAATGTTTCTCTGGCTAATGTAGTTATTTGTGTTGGTAGAGAAATCTGGCAGATGACTGAAAATGGTTTTTGTAGTAGCATCATTGCTATTACATGTTGGAATCCTGTTAAGCAGGAATGGTAGGCACATAGAGAGTATTCTGGTTTATTAATTGATGAGGAGAAGGAAGATGGTTAAAATTGGCTGGCTTTGTTTTATGAAAGTTTTGTTTATTGTTTAAGAAATAATTTCAACATTTTATGTTGCCAGAAATGTTCATGAGAAACATTATAGGAATTAATTAATAATCATGAGTGTACATTGTGCTTTTCTGAAATGGATTTAATGACAGAACTTCAACATTATTTATCCTGTATTGTATAGAGTATTCACTGGCTGTCAACTCTTCAAGGTCAAGAGCATCAGAAAATAAATTCACAACAGTGGATTTCCATGGTTTGCCTAAAATGGTTATTAGTTTAGCTTTTTAAAAATTTTGTTTGTGGGGGCTGGGAAGGTGGCTCAGTGGTAGAGCCATTGCCTTGCATGCTCAAGGCCCTGGGTTCGATTCCTCAGCATCACATAAACAAAAAGAAAAAAAGCTGGAAGTGGCGCTGTGGCTCAAGTGGTAGAGCGCTAGCCTTGAGCTGAAGAGCTGAGGGACAGTGCCCAAGCCCAGAGTTCAGGCCCCATGACCGGACCCAAAAAAAAATTTTGTTTGTGCCAGGCGCTGGTGGCTCATGCCTGTAATCCTAGCTATTCAGGAGGCTGAGATCTGAGCTTCACAGTTCAAAGCCAGTTTTTTTTTTTTAATTTAATTTTATTTTATTTGAGAACATACTGTACAGAGGGGTTACAATTACATTGGCAGGATAATGCATACATTTCTTACCAAGAATTGCAGCCTCCTCCTTTGTTTATCCTTCACCTCCCTTCCCAGCCTCCCCCCTCCCCCCCACCCAATCATACCCCCTCCCCCCCCACACCGACATTGTAAAGCTTGCTTTGACATGACATTTTGTAATTCTCCTTGTTGCAACAGATCCACCTGAATCCTTAAACGACTTGTTTGTCCCCATCTCCTCCACATGTTATACTGACATCAAATAAAGTGAAAGCGGGGGTTACACTGTGGGGGAGGGACATACAAAGCAATAAAGAAATAATCTTATAAATGCATTAGAAACACATGCATGAAAGAAATGAAAACATTAAAATACATATTTAAGGGTTTGTTTTCCTAACATCACATTATCTGACCTTTTCCGCTTGACTCATACCTATACTAGATATTGCAAATAAGGGAAACCATGGGACCTATGTTTCTTTGAGCCTGGCTTACTTCACTTAATATAATTTTTTCCAAGCCTCAAAGCCAGTTTTATCTCCAGTACACCACTCAGAAAACCGGAATTGGCCCTGTGGCTCAAGTGGTAGAGTGCTAGCATTGAGCTGAAGAGTTGGGGAACAGAGTCTAGGCTCAGAGGTCAAGCCCCTTGACCTACAAAAAAAAATTGTTTGTGAAGCTACTAAATCTTACACAAAAATGAGCTAAAAATCATAAAGAGGAACTGCAATACTGCCTTTATTATTAAAACTAAGTTCAGAGTAGTAGTTTTGGTATCATAGATTCATTTTTCCATTTCCTTCTTGAGAATACATTATAAATTAGCTCCAGTAGCTTGGTCTGTCATCAGACTTGGCCTTACACTTCATGTTGTCCTGAGTCATTTCTAGTTACTTGGACCTAGGAAGGCTCCTTTTTGTACATTTGCAGATGTTTCTAACCCATACCATCTTTGCCAGACTGGTTTCACTGCTTTTGCTTTTTTTTGTTTCTGAACTATGATGCTTTTGCACTGGGTTATATCATTTTCAAATAAGAGCTGAGTCACAGCATGTATCTTAGCCAAATGAGATGTGTGTTGCTCCTTAAGAGGAGCCATCATCTCAAACCACACAAGATGCATAAATATAAGTGTGTCCAAGGAACAGAAACAGCAAGGATACAGGTTTGTGTGGCTGCTGTGTACAAGGTGTATTGATAATACAGCTAGAATCAGCAGCATAAACATGAGACCAGCTCTATTTGGATATATCATTTGGGAGTAAGTAGATGAGTCTCATATCTTTGTGCAAGCTTCAAAACTCCCAGGAGTTCCTGTTAGGGGTGACATTTGTGCCCAATGTTTGCAGATAGTATACAGTTTATCTGCAGACATCCTGTGAGGTATTCACAAACACAAGCTGAGTTCCCACAGCTGGTAAGTGTTTCCATCTGATTCCAAGCCCAAACTTGGAGGCAGGTGTTTCTTCGTTTATGTGTTAAATGGTCTAATGTTTTAGTAGGATATTGTTTTCATTCAGCAAATATTTATGAGTCTGTGCTTTGTGCTAAGCGCTGCCTTGAATCTAGGAACATGAAGAAGAGAAGATGTACTTCCTGTCTCTCTTACCCCTCCTTTTCCTGGAAATAAAATTTCGCTATATAGCCCAACCTCATTTTGAACTTGCGATCCTCCGGTCTCAGCTTCCTGAGTGCTTAGGACTGAGTGTGAGAAGGATAGCAGTAATAGTCCATTCGTTTTGTGTTCAAAGTTCTTTGGGAACGTAATGCCCATTCCACTTCAGAACTCACTGGAGTTAAAGCCTTGTATTTAAAGCCCTGCTGTTGTTTGCAGTGAGTGATTCTCTTCTGACACCATCAGCAGTCATTTGAACAAAAGAAAGTGATCTTCCAAATTAAGATTCAATCAAAACTCCATTCTTTTTAGTTATTTTCTAAGCAGGTAGAGGGTTCTGCTTTGGTGTGTACATAATTAAGTACTGATGGCTAGAATTTTCTTTCAACCACTAGGCATGTTTGGAACTTCGGAACTGGCCAGAAGCACAGGCTACACAACCTAGGTTCCAACACATAGGTTAAGACTCTGGCCACATTAGTCTCTATTGCCTTCTTTATATAAACAAAGAATATTCACAGAATAGACGGCATGCAGAATGAGGCTGGGTGAGGGAGCAGGAGGCTGATAAAAAAGAGAGACAGCTCCCAGCATGCCAACTTAGTATAGTGAAGCTATTGCATTGCAAACAAAGAAAGGGCCTTAAGGTCCTTAAGAGAAAAGGCTTTCAAGTTTAGGGGACAGTTAAATTCTTTAGTCAAATGATGGTGTCATTTCTCTAATGAGTTCATTCTAGTCGCTTTTATACATACAATCCTGGTAAACACCTTGTCATACTTACGGAGTGGAAATGCCAGAATTCTCTTAGTAAATATGCTCTCTTGGATAGCAAGCCGTTTTTTGAAGCTTATGCTGTTTGCATTCTAGGAAATCTTTGCTCATGAGTGGATATTACTTTAAGCATCTCAGTGTTTAAGCACAGATAGACCCTGTAACTTAAATCAGCCAGGCTGGCTTCTGCACCTGCCTTTGGAGTCACTACAAAGAGGAGAAACCATCAACAACAGGAGTGAGACTTATGTCTAATTCCTGGGACTTATCTCATGTTGTCTCTGCAAGTTATTTTTGTTGGCTATTTATAAGGACATCTGTCCTTTAAACAGTCTTTTATTTTCCACTAAGGAATAAATCACAGCTTGTTTCCCACACTGCTACACACAATCAGACTCTGGGGTGACTAGAAAAGTATGATGCGAGTTACTAAAGCATTATAGTTTCTTTTCCAATGGCAGCAGGCCATATTTAAAACCAGCACACTAAAAGGGAACATTTACTTAAAATTTGAATAAGATAGGAATAAATTAGAAGAAAAAATACTATTTTCTTACTGGAAATATCTATGTCTGGAAAAGAGAACGAGTCTGGTGTTTGTTTCTGATTTATTATACTTTAAAACAAGATAACATAGCAAGTAGGGTGTCAATTGTTTAAGAAAGGAGGGAACATAGCATTGATCTATAATAACTCTTTGTAGAGTGTGATATGTCATCATATTGCCCATTCCGAGGACAGGTAACAATCTAGCTGAGAGCCAGGTGTAGCTCAGTGGTGAAGCATGTGCACAGCATGTGTAAGGCCCTGGGCTCCATCCTTAGCGCACCAAAAATTGCTAAAATAAATTGACCCAAATTTTGGGCAGCAGATCTGCACATTAGTAGGTCTGAATAGCACAGATCTGCACATTTATGGCCAGAGATGGAGATATTTTAGTGGTAGAGTGCATAGTTGTAGTGCATGCCTATTGCTAATAATGAAATAGGATGCTTCCTGTGTAATAAACAGCAGTGTCTCCATTACTATACACATGACAGCTGACTTTGTTTTTGGTTATATAACAAGATGTATGAATCTTGGAGCTCTTCACAGATACATGTTGTCTTGGTGACACAAAAGATTTGAGCTTTTAAAAATACCAGTCTCAGGAATATGGGATATAGTTGTGTAGAGTAAACTGTATCTTTTCTTGTTGGTTATTTGGGTGAAAATTCTCTCGACAGATTTTTAAAAATCAGAAGTGTAAAGATAAGGTTTTCCAGGTGAAAAAAGGTCAGGCTAGGACAAGGAGAGATATGGAGTCTGGAAATTGAATTGATAAATGCTAAATAACCTCTAAAAGGGAGCTTTCTTTTTTGTTTTCTTGAGAATATTAGCAGGCATGAGGCTTAAAGGAATGCTGGAGTGTAAAATTAGAAATTAAATCATTTCTCTGCGTTCCTAGAAAAAAAAATGTTTTTCTTCCTGTTGGAAAATGTATTTTTAATCTATACCGATAACTTTTAATAGGCATCCGTTGGGTAGCACATTAAACTAACTGCTTTAAAATGGTTTCCTTTTAGAACTAACATTTAGATCCCAGGAAATCAATTAGGGTGTCTGGATTTCACATTTCCTTTGGAGTCTTCCTCTGCAGATCTTTCTGGATTGTTGACCTGCCATAGCTAACACTCAGAGGTGCAAATCTTCTGGAAGGACTGCAAACCTCACACTTTTCTTTGGAAAATGGAAAAAAGGGGTACTTAGTTACTATATCTGCTGAACCTCTAAATGGCATAAAGCACAGGAAATACTTTTGGCATGTGGGAATGTGTGGTGTTTCCAAATGACAAACATTGTTCTGAATATGTCCCCGGTAGTGGTGAATTATATGAGACCACGTCCATCTAAGGAAGGCTTGTTTAACTAGCTTGTGGTTCTGGTGCTCATTCAAACACTCTTAAACAAAATAAAGGGAATGGATGTAATAACTTCTTTATGGAAAGGCCATAAAAAGCTACAGGGCCATGTAAACAAATTGGGTCATTTAGTAGATGTTTAAGTGATAGATTTGCAGTCCAAATTCAGGGGTGTGTGTGGTGTTTTATAGGATAGCGAATGTGTGCTATGTTGAGAATGAGGTCAACACTATCTGTTGGTTGGTTGTGTACTGGTTTGTTTTTGTCTATTGCATAAAACCTGCTGCTGCTATCATAACCTACTGTTGCTATCATATAGTGAAACTTAAAAATATGCCTAAAATGTTGTGTATTTATAAATGTGGTCAACTTAGGAAAATGGCTAGAAATCAGTTTTTGAAAACATGTGACTTGACCTGCCTTTTGATCACACTGGGTTCTATTCCATGAAAATACAATGATTGAAAGTAAAATTGTCCTTCTGGGTTCAGAGATGTCTAAACTACTGTAAAATAATTACTCTGGTTTACAAAGTAGGCTCATTGCCACAACTCTGTAAAATAGAAATCCAATGGCAGTTATGATTTGCAGTCACTAAAACTCTGCCCATCTTGTAAAAAAAAAAAAACTATTGTAACCAGTCTCAGGTGACATTCATTTGTATTACTGGAGAAGAGATAATAAGTCCTCTCTCAAGCCATCTGCTGAGTAGAGCCTCGTTATTGCTTCGGGGGATCAATTTACCTTCTCTGAAATTGGGCATGAGGCTGTGCCATACTAATCCAGTAAGTGGAGCTGAGATGGGAAAATGAAGTCCAAGGCTCTGCACTGTAGAAGTGACAATAAGGAATGATGGAAACTGGAAGTCCATTTGGAAATTGAAATGAGCAAAGGATTCTTAATAATTTCTACATCAATACCATTTCTTCATTCAGTGGCTCCTTTCAATCCTAGACGGCTCATTTGCTTTTTAAAGGGAATTCTTGTGTAAGAAAGTTTTAGTAAAAATCAATTGGCCTTTCTGAGTTTCAAAAGCCAATGGATCACATCATCCTGGCAACCTGAAAGTGCTGCTGTGGGAGTTTGGCAGCAGGAGTAGCAACAGCTTTGACTCCACAGGCTTCACAAACAACAAACAATGTCGGATATTATAGTTCCTGTGTAATGTGTGACATGCCGTTTACCTAAAAACATTTTTTCAATGATTAATTTGAGGCTAGATGGCCTACAGTTAGGAAAAAAAGACCTAGTCACCCCTTTAAGTTGGGTTCTGTGTGAACTAGAAAAACACTTCCCACTTTTGCCTTATTTAGCTCCTGTGTGTATGTGCTGTTCTCTCTAAGTAAACTCTTAAAACTGAGATGTACACCATAGATGAACACTAATAAGAACGCTAATTCCTACCTCAAACAATGAGGCCTTGTGGAAAAATGCAAAATCCAATTTGACTTTGTGCCAGTTAGCTTTTTTGTCACTGTACAAATAATTGGTATGGTCAGTTGGTTGCTGTGGGATGTAGAGTTCAAACCTTTAATCTTAACTACTTAGGAGGCAGGAACCAGGATAGAAAAGTTCAAGACACCCCCCACCCCCAAAAGGAAACCTAAGTAATAGAGTATCTGTCAATGACTGCATGCAGTGATGTATTTCTATTCCCATTATCCCAGCTATAGGAGAAACATAAATAGCAGGATTGTCCACAAGGCTTGCCTGGGCATAAAATAAGATCTTATCTCAAAAAAAAAACACACAAAAGGAGGCTGGCAGAATTGCACAAGTGGTAGAGTGTCTACCTAACAAGCTCCAGGCCCTGAATTCAAACCCCAGTACTAGCAACATAATGAAAAAATGAAAAAATAGGAAAAGGATTATTTTGGATCCTAGTGTTCCTAGTTCCAGCTCATAACCAGGTTGTTTCATTGCTTTTTTTAAAAATAAGTTTTTTATTGTGAAAATTCTGTACAGAGGGGTTACAGTTACATGAGCAAGGTAATCAGTACATTTCTTGTCCAGCATTGTTGTCTCCTCCTTTGTTTTTCCCCTACCATCCTGTCCCTCCCACCTCCTCAACTACAGCGCCCCCCTCTCCCCCACCTAAATTGTAAAGATTTTTGACATAGCATCTTGTACATCTCATTGTTGCAATGGGCCAAGCTGTATCCCTATTTAAACATTTTGTTTTTTCCCTTCCCCTCTCCAAATTATACCAATATCAAATACAGTGAAAACAGAAGTTATACCATGGGGGAGGGACATACAAAGCAACAAAAAAAAATCACATGATACCTTATAAATATGTTAGAAACAATAGCAAGGAAGGAAAAAAACCACTTGTGTCCCTATCTTGGGGTTCATTTTGCTTAACATCATCTTATCTGAGCTTTTTTGTTTGTCCCAGACATATACTAGTTATTGCAAATAAGGGAAACCATGGGACCTGTGTTTCTTTGGACCTGGCTTACTTCACTTAATATAATTTTCTCCAAGTCTTTACATTTCCTAACAAGTGGGGTGATGTCATTCTTTCTGATGGAGGCATAGAATTCCATTGTGTATATATACCACATGCCCCTGGTGGGGGTTGATCCTCAATGGCCAGCATGCTCAGGGAAATAAAAGAGAGGAAGAGGGGGCTGGGAAGATGGCTCAGTGGTAGAGTGCTTGCCTTGCATGCCTGAGGCCCTGGGTTCGATTCCTCAGCACCACATAAGCAAAAAGAAAAAAGCCGGAGGTGGCGTTGTGGCTCAAGTGGTAGAGTGCTAGCCTTGAGCTGAAGAGCTGAGGGACTGCGCCCAGGCCCAGAGTTCAGGCCCTACGACCGGACCCACAAATAAAAAAAATTAAAAAAAATAAAATCTTAAAAAAAAAAAAGAGAGAGAGAGGAAGAGGAGTCTGGAGTCCTATAGTCCCCTTTCAAGTGAATGTGCCTGTTTACCTAGCTTCAACTTCTTAGACATTGTACAAATTCTCAAATGCACCATGGGGACTAAACCTTTACCACTTGGGCTTTGGGGGAACACTTATGATGTGAACTTTAGGGGCATTAGTTGCTGCCTTCAATTCATGTGTACTCAAAGAAGAAAAGATAGTTGTATTAGTGTTACACAGTGGTATGGTTTTGATGGAAGTTCATAGAAAGTTTATTTATAGCTGTGCCATTAGAAGAGGGAGAGGAAAGTTGTTAGTAAGGGCATACTTTGAAGGGCCCTGGGAATGTGCAGCTTGAATCTTCAGATCCAGATATAGAGGAGGATTTTAGGAAATGGGAACTTGTTGAGTAAATATATAGAGAAGGAAATGTGGGGAGATCAAATTATCTGCACTGTAGTTTGCTTTGCAGGTGATCTCAGAAATAGGTTCAATGAGAGTCATTTGAAATTGGAGGCACAAAAGGAAGACTACTGATGCATTACTTACATTAGAAAATAACAGTGAACTTCATGATCAGTCCTTCCATCACAGCTATTAAGTCAGCCAAATGATGAGTTAGGTCTGATTCTTGGAGTACGGATAGAGATAGAATGAATGTTGCTGGAAAGCAGAAAATGAAGTTGGATGGAACAAGGAAAGTCTGCATGAAGAAATCCCCAGGAAAAGAAGCAGAAAAGGGGAAAAATCAGCCTTTTGGTAGGTAGTGGGGAATGACAAGAAAGAGACAGAGAAAAGCCATGGAAATTAGTCCACAGTGTAAAACACACCAGAGATATGGCAGTATGAGGATTTTCAGATAGTGTCGGATTTTTTGTGTTGACAAAAAGCCCAAACAAATTGAACTTCAGTGCAATCAGGGTGGAGAAATGAAATGATGGTGTAGAAGATGACCAGAAACATGAAGAGATCCCACGTTTCTATGAAGGAAAAATACTGACATGGTTTCCAAATAGAGGGAAAGAAAGGAAATATGTGGTTTTCTTTGTTGGCTTAATTTTTGAGGCTATGTGGAGAGCCAGAGGAGAGGAAGCAATTACTATGTAGTGAGAACATTTTTATACAGTTGCTACTGGAACACAGGTAAAAATGTAGAACATAAAAACAGCATAGCAAATTATAGAGCAAGAACTGAGCAAGCCTAATAGAGGAATTGCAATTAAATATTGAAGCAGTGAGCGTTGAAACAGATGTGATGACAGGAGGAAATGAAAGGAGTTGAGGGGAAGTTTCTGTGGTTTCCCACCAGTGGAGTTGATAAACCCCTATAATAATATTGAAGCCAGCCTAACAACTACAGAAGTACAAATAATATAAGGAAAAGTTGCCAAATTAGGTGTTTTGGCTTGGGTAATCCATCTAGAAGGCTAATGAGATGATTAGTTTGGGATATAGGTAGGTGAAGGAAAGTGGTTTGGTAGGCCTAGAAGATTCACAAATGAAGTATCAGAAGGTATAAACAATCACACAGTAAACAGTAGCTCTTAGACCGGAATGAAATGTAGAAAACATGTGTTAAAAAGGTAAATCTAAGCCTGAAGTAGCAAGACTTAATACCACAGAATGACTATTGAATGACTTCTATTCTCTCTTTTTGAATCTGATATCTGCTCAACTGTGCCCTGAAAATTTCTGACACATAGGAGGAAACCACTAAAAAGTGATGTATAATTTTAAGCAGTTATTTTTTCAAGAGGATGCACCTCCAAAAGTTGTTTTCCAGGTACATTTGTGGAGGAAGGATTGTGTGTGCTTGTATAATCTCTTATAACAGCTGGAAGGAATTTGTTTCTATCCAAACCAAACAAGTCCATCTATGTTATTTATAAAATGTATTGGGCAAGCGAATCTTCCTGTCATTCATGGTGAATATTCCTCTAGACCTTGACTTTTTTTTAGCTCAGTCTTAAGTAGATATGGAATTTAAGAGACACTTCCAATTTAAATATCTTTATAATTCAGAAACAGAAGTGCCTAGTCCTTTGGAACAGTTCAAAACTGTGAATATGACAGCCTTGGATCTCCACACTCCTGACCCAGATTGACTTCTGACTGGAGGCTATGTATTACAGGAGTAGGGAACATCCAGCTTGGTGGCTAAATAAGGCCCAGGGAATAATTTAATACTTGACAGGACAGATTTGTATGCTTCTCATTGGCTCTTGTCAGCTATCCCAGGTGGTCTGACTTATTGCAGTTTATATGGTTCTTCGATGTTGTTATAAATATCCAAATGGCCTTTGGCAGAAAAAAAGGTTCTCTATCATTGGAAGGATTTGGCACTCATCAGTTTGGCATTCAGCATTTCCCTCGAAAGTCTCTACCTAACTACCAGCTGTCTTACTGTCCTTCTTCTGACAGGTACCTCTGCTGGTACCTACATTGTGACATTTGAATTTTGTCCTGCTGTCTAGTGAACACATATGTTGAGAATGTTTTCCGATTCTTATAGTCTGGCTTACTCTTAGCACTGCAAGTCTGAGAATGTAACTTAAACCTAACATTTTGTTCTGTCTTGGCAAAAATTCAAAAGATATAGTCTAGCAGATTAAACAGCCTAGAATGATTGTAAACCTAATAAGTGAATATTGGCATTTTTATTTTGTAGAAATGTTTGTGATTTTTGCAGTCTGATGCTGCTTAGCTATGGCCTGAATAGTGGCAAACATGTCCTTAGCCTATCCTCTGTGAGCAGGCTTTCCAGTCCCTTTTCACCCTAGTAAATAATTTATAAGGAGATTACCACTTGACAATCATCCCACAGTCTAGCCCTGGTTGGGTACACTCCAGTCAAGCTTGGATGGGTGTCTCTCCCACTGGAAAGTACTTACACATTCCCCGCCCCCTAGGATTCTACTCAAATATGAATTCAGATTTAGTTGTCCTGGGTGGGGCTTGAGAGATGGTATTTGAACAAGCTCCCAGGGGATGCTGATGCTCTGACTAAAGAACAAACCTATGCACATGGAGGCTCCTTTGACATTCCAATAGTCTGCTGTGATTTCATCTCAGCCTTTTTTTGTGAAAGATGCCACATAGCTGACAGACCTTTGCTCACCATGGACTGACCTCTGCTCACCATTGCACTTCTTGGACTCATTTGTGTCCCCATAGAGATCAAGTGCTGTGTGTGTGTGTGTGTGTGTGTGTGTGTGTGTGTGTGTGTGTGTGTGTGTGTGTCTGTGTGTGTCTGTGTGTGTCTGTGTGTGTGCTTCATGCTTGCCGTGATAGGCAATAGTTACCCTTGGAATGCTAACATAACTGCAGTCTGTTTGACTTCAGGAATGCTAGTGATTCTATTGAGGCCACTATCTAAGTTAGATCTTAAAGGATAAAGAATTATCAGAATAGGAAGAGAGAGAGTTCTCAGCAGAAGGCAGGTGAGGAGCTCATGGTTTATTCAGAAATCAACTCTTTCCCATGAGAATTAGGACTGAAAAATCCTAATTTTGAAGGGTGAGCACATATAGATGTGCTTTATAAGATCAGGCACCAATGAAGGACAGAGGTGGACAGGTGATGTTTCCAGCCATGCCTGATAACATCATTAAATATTTATTTAATAATCAGAATTATTTTTACTCATTCTTTTGACATACTTATTTCATATTTCTATATAACTATTTTATCATCTCATAGTATTTCTTTAACTTTACTGAGTAAAATTGGCAAGTGAAAATTGAACGTATTTAACAGAATACAATGTAATGTTTTGATACATGTATACATTGTGAAATCATTACCACAAACCAGCTAATTAACAGTTCATCCACTCACATAAATTTTGTCTGGACAACAAACTTATTTCATAACTTTTATTAAAAAGAAATTTTTATTTTGTATTGGCTCTTTGATTTTCAAAAGATAGCATTATTTGGATTGTAAAGGACTAAGAAACTGGAGCTGGAACAGAAGTTTAAAGGTCTGTACATGTATAACAACCCAGCTGCCTGAGTAGGTGGGTTTGTTCGGTAAGGACTGTAGTGTGCAGTGGAGTGGAATCCTTCACTGTGTGTGTTCAAAGCCCACCTGTGCTCAAAGCCAAGCCTGCATGGTGTGGTGACCCCACCATTTTCCTCAGTATGTTATGTCTCATGAGATTGCCAAATTGTTAAATTTGCATACATATGTGTCTTCTCTCCTACAATTTTCAAATGCTAGATTATAAAATGCCAGATAACCTTTAACATAGAGCCTTATACAGTAGTGGATCTTTGGAGTGAAAAGAAAACAGCCTACTTAGAGCCAATACAGCCTGTTCTCTTGTGGTGTTGGCATCTGGGATCATAAATCATTGTTCAAGTTCTTTCAATGGTCATATGTCTTATTTCACAACCAAGAGATACAAGTAGTGTCTGGATTTATTTTGAGGAACTAAACGGGAATACAGAGAAGGGCCTCCCTCTTTCTGCTTAGACTGAGTAAAATTAGTGTGCAAAGAACCTGATGGGCAAAATTATAATGATGACTGCTTAGAATTATTTCCTCAACAAGAAAGCAGACATGTATCATTTCCAGGAAAATTATTTTTAAGCTAGGAACATTATGATAAACTATTATTGCAATTAACTTATTGTAGAGATGAACCTGATGATAACGTCCACATTCAATAACTTTTAACTTGATTCTGTCCATAATTATTTTGACTTTTTAAAGTCACTACAAGAAACAGTTTTATTTTTCTTCTTGGAAATAACATTGATTACTCCTATCATATTATAGGTAAGTAGTCCTTAGCTCTGGCATATGGACAGAATAGAAGCAAACCCTGGAGAGAAAATGCAGAAATCATGGCAGGAAGTACTTGTTCAGTATGCCAATATTTATGGTGTCACAACCAAATTAAAACCATACCTTTTGTTATTTACATAAGTGTGGTGGCCAGATTGTACACATTTATGCCTGTGCTTCTCAGTAATTGAAGGACCTGGAGACCAAGTCATTCATTTTCACATCTATTTTCTTTCTTTATGGGGAGAGTGAGCTCTCTTCATTCTTGTTTTTACTTGAAGTTAACCAGAATTAAAAAGACTTTTATGAGGAATGAAGAATGGCTTTGTGCTTTCATATATTACTGTATTTAGGCAATTGTATCCTGAATTCTTAGTTTCTGAGCTACGAGGAGTTAAATGTTCTGACTGTCCACAGTGAGTATGGATTGTTACTTGAACAGTTGAATAATTTTCAAACTTCATATCTCGTGCTTTATTTTTGGTTTCATAAAGCTTGAGTTTGATCCCTTTGAAAAAACACACATACATAATTTTGGTAAGAAGACATTTTGTGTCTTTTTATAGCAACTTTAAAAATGTTCCCATCTGGTAAAATTTTAAGAACGAGAAAACTCCAGAAACATTGTCAGAAGCACATTTTTTCTTTGCTTTTACAAGACAAAGACATTGAGTAATCTACATTACAGTAACACTATTATGCACTTGTAGAGCAACCTAAGTGAAAAAGGTAACAGGAAACAGAAAGCCCACGGATTGGGAGAAGATCTTCACTAGCCATACAACGGACAAGGGTCTCATATCTAAAATATACTTGGAACTCAAAAAATTAAATCCCCCAACAACAAATCCTCAAAGAAACAACTGCCCAATAAATAAGTGGACTAAAGACTTAAAGAGAACCTTCTCTGAAGAGGAAAGGATGGCCAATAGACACATGAAGAAACGCTCAACCTCTCTAGCCATAAAAGAAATGCAAATCAAAACAATACTGAGATACCACCTCACCCCAGTTAGAATGATTATAATCAAGAACTCTAATAACAACAGATGCTGGAGGGGATGTGGACAGAAGGGAACGTTACTGCATTGTTGGTGGGAATGTAAACTTGTTCAACCACTTTGGAAAGCAGTATGGAGGTTCCTCAAAAGACTCCACATAGAGCTCCCCTATGATCCAGCTATCCCACTTTTGGGCATTTACCCAAATGTTTACAAACAAGACCACACTAAAGCTACCAGCACAACTATGCTTATTGCAGCATTATTTACCATAGCTAAGATATGGAACCAACCCAGAAGCCCCACAGTAGATGAATGGATCAAGAAAATGTGATATATATATACACAATGGAATTCTATGCCTCCATCAGAAAGAATGACATTGCCCCATTTGTTAGGAAATGGAAAGGCTTGGAAAAAATTATATTACGTGAAGTAAGCCAAGCCCAAAGAAACATAGGTCCCATGGTTTCCCTTATTTGCAATATCTAGTATATGTCTGAGTCAAGCAGAAAAGGTCAGATAAGGTGATGTTAGGAAAATTAACCCTTAGATATGTATTTTAATGTTTTTTTCTTTCATGCATTTGTTTCTAACTCATTTATAAGATTATTTCTTTGTAGCTTTGTATGTCCCTCCCCCACAGTATAATCCCTGCTTTCACTAAATTTGATGTCTGTATAATTTGTAGAGGAGATGGGGAAAAACAAGTCGTTTAAGGATACAGGTGGACCCGTTGCAATAATGAGAAGTACAAGTTGTCATGTCGAAAATGAACTTTACAACTTTGGTGCGGGGGGGGGGGGGGGGGGGAGGGGGAGGAGAGGAGAATTGGATAGGGGGGCGGGGGGGGAGGCTGGGAAGGGATGTGAAGGGTAAACAAAGGAGGAGGCTGCAATGCTTGATAAGAAATGTACTCATTATCTTGCCCATGTAATTGTAACCCCTCTGTACAGTATGTTCACAAAAAATAAAAATAAAAAAAACCTTTGTTTCTTGGGCTGGGAAGGTGACTCAGTGGTAGAGCGCTTGCCTTGCATGCATGAGGCCCTGAGTTCGATTCCTCAGCACCACATAAGCAGAAAAAAAAACCAGAAGTGGTGCTGTGGCTCAAATGGTAGAGTGCTAGCCTTGAGCTGAAGAGCTGAGGGACAGCGCCCAGGCCCAGAGTTGAGGCCCCATGACCGGAACCTCCCCCCCCCAAAAAAAAGAATCTTTGTTTCTCACAGTTTCACGATTTTTTGTTGATTTAGGTATAAAGAGGATATTAGAAAAATTAGATATTTAGTAAAAGCTCTAGAAGAATCTTTGCTTATTTTGAAATTCAGCAGATTCTTACTTGTGCTAAGTACATTGTTCTATGCTATGCTAGATAGGGCACATTTTATTTTCACACACATTTTATTTTCACACACATTGTACCACCAAACAGTTCATATGACTGTGGCTGTGACTACTAATTTTGGGGAAGGAAGTCTAAGGCAGAAAAATATTCCGGGGAAGAACATTTATCCTATGTATTTAAGCATTTCACTGGAAGTTCCTGTACTATGAAAATTTATGCTTGGAATGGCCCAGAGGTTTTAAATGAAGAACACCACTGGAGACTGAGTTTATTTCTGGACTTAGCAAAGATTTAACCTGATCCTTTTTGCCTGAGGTAGAAAGAAAGGACTTTAATCTTTCTAACCAAGTGTAGCATAGGTCTCTAGGTTCAATACTGGCTAAATTGAGAAGGACTATTCCAAGCTGGTTGTTGAAGAGAAGTAGGAGGTGGCTTGTTTTCTTTGTGGAAAGCATAGCATCTACTGTATTTGATAGAATAGGATCTTGGTGCCCTTGTACCTGAGATCACTTAGGAGTCCTGCTTACCATCTACCTGGTGCAGTATCATAGGTAAAACTTTCTATTTTGTAGGTGGCTCAATCAAAACCAAACACATTGAGAACACTACAATGTATCAATCACAACTTGAGGGGTAACTAGTGACTTCAAAACTTAGAAAATGGAATATAAAATCTATGAAGTCTTTTATTTGGTTTTCCCTTTCACTGATCTGTCTTCAGTACCTAGAATATTGTGATAGAGCAGTAGGTGCGAGTTATCC